>NC_092877.1:166284999-166364999 GCF_028372415.1 Notamacropus eugenii | reverse complement strand
CTAATTGCTACAGCCTACATTTCTAGTACCATATTGAATAATAGTGGTGATAATGGACAACCTTGTTTCACCCCTGATCTTATTGGGAATGCATCTAGCTTATCCCCATTACATATAATGCTTGCTGAAGGTTTTAGATCGATACTGCTTATTATTTTATGGAAAGTTCCCTTTATTCCTATGTTCTCCAGTGTTTTTTAGTAGGAATGGGTGTTGTATTTTGTCAAAAGCTTTTTCTGCATCTACTGAGATAATCATGTGGTTTTTGTTATCTTTGTTGTTGATGTGATCGATAATGCTAATAGTTTTCCTAATATTGAACCAGCCCTGTAGTCCTGGTATGAATCCTACCTGATCATAATGTATTAGTCTCGTGATAAGATGCTGTATTCGTTTTGCTAAAATCTTATTAAAAATTTTTGCATCTATATTCATTAGGGAAATTGGTCTATAATTTTCTTTCTCTGTTTTGTCTCTTCCTGGTTTGGGTATCAAAACCATATTTGTATCATAGAAAGAATTTGGGAGGACTCCTTCTTCCCCAGTTTTCAAAAACAGTGTATGTAGTATTGGAATTAACTGTTCTTTAAATGTTTGATAGAATTCACTTGTGAATCCATCTGGCCCTGGAGACTTTTTCCTAGGGAGTTCATTGATGGCTTGTTCAATTTCTTTTTCTGAGATGGGGTTGTTTAAGTATTCAACTTCCTCTTCTGTTAATCTGGGCAATTTGTATTTTTTAAAATATTCATCCATCTCATTTAGATTATCGAATTTGTGGGCATAAAGTTGGGCAAAGTAGTTTCTAATTATTGTTTTAATTTCCTCCTCATTGAAGGTGAGTTCACCCCTTTCATTTTTAATATTAGTAATTTGATTTTCTTCTTTCTTTTTGTTAATCAGATTGACCAAAGGTTTATCAATTTTATTAGTTTTTTCATAAAACCAACTATTGGTTTTATTTATTAATTCAATAGTTTTCTTAATTTCAATTTTATTAATCTCTCCTTTGGTTTTCAGTATTTCTAATTTGGTATTTACTTGGGGATTTTCAATTTGTTCTTTTTCTAGCTTTTTCAACTGCAAGCCTAAATCATTGATCTCCTCTTTCTCTATTTTATTTATGTAAGCATTCAAAGATATGAAACTTCCCCTAATAACTGCTTTTGCAGTATCCCATAAGTTTTGGTATGTTGTCTCACTATTGTCATTCTCTTGAATGACATTGTTGATTGTTTCTATGATTTCTTCTTTAACCCAACCCTTCTTTAGAATTAGATTATTTAGTTTCCAATTGATTTTTGGTTTCTCTTTCCATGGCCTTTTATTACATGTAATTTTTAATGCATTATGATCTGAAAAGGATGCATTGATTATCTCTACCTTTCTGCACTGGATTGTGAGATTAAAATTAGTGTTTTGACAATGAAGAAAGTATAATCTTGGTTTTTGTCATTTTGAATTGGCTTTTGGGACTTTCAACTTTGTAAATAAAGATTGACATGTAATCTCTGAAAGCACTTAAAGAAACCAGTAAGCCTGCTGAATTAAAGGGAGAGAGCTGATGGAGAAGACATAGGATATACCCTCCCTTGGTTTTCTATTCATGTTTAAGAGATCATATGACATAGGGCAAAGAGCACTGGATTTTGGCTCCCCTGTAATAACTGTTAGGAATACATGCCCCTCTTACAGAGCTCACAAGTCTCACAGGATTATTCAAGAAAATACTTTGTAAACTTTCTAGCATTATGTAAATATGAGTAGTTATATTTCATTTGACCTTGAAGTTCCATTTAGGAGAAAATTCTGAGAGTATTTATTCTGCAGATGGTTATGTTTCTGTGACTAAGACTTACAATAGACTTCCCAGGAGAGGGAAATTGGAATGTTTGGAAGCACCAAAGTGGCAGAATGCACAGAAGTGAATTGTACAATTTAAAAAAGGCTCTTATAGGTAAAATGAGGATTTTTAAAATGAATGCAAGCCTGTGCTGAAAAGAGGAGGAGGATAAGCAGACTTGGAAGGTTTTGTTCATCTTCCAATAACTTTACAAAGGAGGCAAAGGAGAGGTCTAATCCAGGGGGAGAGGAAGAATTTAAGACCATGGGGTTAAGGCATTTATGTACCTGAGGCCAAGTTTGAAAATTCCCTCTTCTCCTCAGGTGTTCTGGTCCACCTGTGGAACTCTCAAAGTGATGTGACTTATTACATAATAAATACCAAAGATCCATTGAGAGTGGTATGTTCTGTCATTAAAATGTATTCTTCAGGACTCCTAGAGTTTGAATTTTCATTAGTTAGGAAGTAATTAACACTAAGCACAGGTGAGCTTTTAGGTGTTTTAAATCATAGAATTGTAAAATGGATTTCTCCAGAAAGAGCTTCAGAAGTCACCTAGTCCTAGCTAAGTGGAATGAAGGCTGGGAAATGGCAATTTGTTTTAGCTAAGACAAGAGTTTCATTTTATTGGTGGCATTGGGAGCCAAATTGCAAGAGGTCAAGAAGTGAGCAAGAAATGATAAAGAAAATGCAGTATGTCTGTAAGCACACATGTGTTTATATGCACACATACATATATACACATGCACATATACACACACATGCACATTTACATCTATATACATACATGTGTATATACACATGTATTTTTCTGTATTTGTATGTGTGTAGGCGTGAAATGAACCATTAGCTGAGGAGAAAGAAAGAGTAGACCAAAGATGAATGAGAGAGAAAATGAATGAGTGAAGAAGAATAATTGTGGAGCAAATTCTCAGTAGTTAAAGCATTAATGGAACCTTAGAGTCTAAGGATCTGTTTGAATACAGTATCCCTGACAAGGGTTTTTCCAGATCTTGATTGAAATCCCGATTGAAGATCACTAGGAATGGGAAGTTTATTAGGCTCTGTGGTCTCATTATCTCTGTCTCTCTGTCTGTCTCCTTTCCACTCTTTTTCCCTTTTTCCTCTCTCTTTTCCCCTTTCCTTTTTCTCTCCCTCTTTCTCCCCCCTCTCTCCTCCTTTTCCTTCCCCACTCTTTTTCTTTCTTTCTCTCCCTCTTTCCCCTTTTTGCTCTTTCCCTCTTTCTCCCATCTCTCCCTTTCTTTCCCCCTCCCCCTCTCCTTTTCCCTTTCCTTTCCCCTCTCTCCTTCTCTCCCTCCTTCCACTCTCTTCTTCTCTGTCTCTCTCCTCTCACTTTCTCTGCTTATCTCTTTCTGTCTCTGTTTGCCTGTTTCTTCCCCCTAGCTGCCTCTTAATTCTACACTCTGGGACCCCCTCAATTCTACAATCTGAGGCCAAAAAGATCAATTTTAATCTCTCTTCTGCAATACAGTCTTTCACAGCTAGTAAGTAACAGTGTGGGGCTTGGAAGAGACTTTAGAGATGATTTATTCATGGGCTTATATAATAATAGAATTAAAGGAGAAAGAGAATTTAGAAAACGTATATAAGCCAAAACCCACATCTCATACATGAAGAAACTGAGGTTCAGTGATATTGACTGACTTGTCCAGGGTCACTCAGGTGAAAAATTGTAAAGTTGGCGTTTGAAAGCCAAGTAACGTGACTCCAAAACTAGCAGTCTTCCTACTGCTTATATTACTACTGTTTTCTGTGTTAAGAAAGACCACCTCAGAGATGAAGCAAACAAGTAGAGAAATCTTTGGTAGGGGCCCATTGTAGGGGAAGTTTTGACTTGCAGAGTGGAGAAGAGGGAGGTCACAGATTGTGGCCTCCATTTTTCTAGTAAAATAGGAAATGTGGAGAAGTTGAGAGAAAGGGGCTTTGAGAGAAGAGAAGGTTTGGAAGAGCTATTGTAGACAGTGTGATAGTTAATCAACTGATTAACTAAAAAAGAATAAAATAATTGAATCTCAAGGCAAGTTTTCTGAGGACTTGTTTTAATTTTTACTGCTTTTCATTGATATATGAGGTAATACTGCTTGTGATGTTCTAACATATTTTCTGTAATTATGTTAAATTATGTAATTATAGAAACTTATGTGAAAACAATTTTTATTACTCTTGCTACTATTTCTTTCTCCTACTAAGAAGATCAAATGTTTGTTGGGTAATGTGGTTTTTTAGGTTATTTTGGCCTCCTTGTTGTAAAAATAAATTTACATTGTTTAAATTCTTGAAGGAAGAAGCTTTGAAGCCAATATTTTTTTTTCCATTTCCTTTTCTTGGCAACAACTTAGGTCAAGTTGAAACTCAGTTGTACATAAAAAAAAAAAAAAACAACTAGCCAAGATGACAAGGAAAGAGAAAGCAGGAGAGCCCTCTCACAACTACTCAAACAAAGATGCCATGGCCATATACTCATTAAGAAATCTGAGGAGAAACCATAGTTGAGCGTCTTTTTAGGCTAAGATTACTAATTGGATCCTTGGCCAAGTGAGTATGGCAGGAACTATGATACAGGGGTAAGCCAGGATTGTGCACCTAGCCTAGCACCCAGGCCAGTATGAAGTAATTCTGAACCTCTTGAACACTTTAGCTAGCTGACAGGGGCCAGGCCCGGCCACACTTTACTGGAGTAACACCTAGGGAGAAGTCTGTGGGTATATTACACAAACCAGAATATGGAGACCAGAAAGCTGTAAAAGTTAATGATCAATCTGTGCCCTAGATCTGACTGCATGGGATTTCCTGAAAACCTGCAGTTCCCTGACTCAAGGAACTCTAGAAATCTTTGAATAATATGGCAATCGATGCCAATAGTGGCAGAATTCCAAATAAAATGGGGCAGATTGATACAAGGCTATAACAGTCTAGCTAGAAGTGTACATAAACTGGTCTTAACATGACATCCCAAACTAGGAACTCAGGATGGAGGAGAGATTAAACAGAAAAAAGAAAAAGATCTATTATAATATCAGGAATGTCCAAGACACAAAATTACGAGAGAAGAATAACCTTAAAACACAAACAAATCCCCAAAGGAAAGAGAATTTCTAGGAGAAATAAAGCAAGACTTTAAAAAAGTTAAAAAGTTATTATAAATGATCTGAAAATGATACAAGAAAGAAATGAGAGCTATGGAGCAAAGAGAATAAATATGTTAGCAAAGACATACTAAAACCTTACCCAAGTAACAAATTACTTAAGAATTAGAATGTACCAAACAGAAGTTAATGACTTTAAGAAGACAAGATATATTAAAACAAAGTCAAAAGAGTGAAAAAAAAGGAAGGTAAAAAAGCAGCACACCTTATGTAAAAAACAAACAAGCAACTTCAAAAGTGGAAAAAGGAGATATAATTTAAGAATTAATAGATTCCCAGAAAAAAAATAACCTTACTGTCATATTTGAAGAAATTGTAAAACTGCCCAGACCTATTATAACAAGAAGTCAAAATGAAAATAGAAAAAAAATCACTCATCACTTGAAACTCCAAAATGCAAACTCCAAGGAACATTGTAGCCAAAATCTAGAGCTTAAATTAAGGCCAAGAAAAGAAAAATATAGCATGCAGACAGAAACAATGACTTAAGCAGTTACCACTATACAGAATGGGAACGCGTGGAATAAATTATCCCAAAGTCACAGGTTTGCAACCAGTAATAATGTACACCGCAAAACTTAGTATAATCTTACAGGGAAAAGAGGACTTTCAAGCATCCTTGCTGAAAAGATCAAAGTTGAGTAGAAACTTTGAAATGCAAACGTAAGAGTAAATAGAAACATAAGAATGTTAAATTAAGTGAACATTTAGAAGGAACTTTATAGAAACCAATAATGTATTTACCTTCTAACACAAAATGCAGGCACATAATAGGTGCTTAATAAGTGTTTGTTAATTGAATGATTAAGGGGAAGGGGATGCTGAAGATGATACAAGTGTTTCTTCAGAATGCTCGTCTGATGGGCATAAGTAATATGGAACTTCAGAGTTATTTTAATTTGTGTTTCTTCAGCTGAATATTGTGACAGGCAGCTATAATCCCTTCAGGGGGAACCTGAAGTTGGTGCATATCTTGAATTTGGGCATTCTGAGCTAAAGTAAAGATGGAGTCCACGCTAAATCCATCACTAATTTGATGATGTGTGCAGAGTTGAGGAAAAGGAAAATAGTGGGCTATCGTAAGGTCCAGGTAAGAAGTGAAGATCAAAGTTTTAATGCTGGTCAGTGGTGAGATCAGGTCCATGACTGGCTGCTGTATTTTCAAGTTGGGTGAGATAGGAAGACATAGTGCAACCTCGAGGCCACATGTGGCCCTCTAGATCCTCAAGTGTGGCCCTTTGATGGAATCCAAACTTTACATATTTGTTCCCCACCCTGACATAGTATTTCTAATAAATTATATTTCTCTAATTATTATTTAAAAGTTACGTCATTTAGTGCATAAAAGTTAAGTATTGATAATAATTTGTGGTCGTATGCTTACAGGCACAGCACCATTTCCCTTTTTTCCGCTTTTAATTATGTCTGTTTTTATTCTGTCCTTGTCTGAGATCATCATTGTAACCCCTTCTGTTCTGAGTTTTCCTAAAACAATGAATTCTGCTCCAGCCACTTATTTTAACTCGTTAGGAATCTAGAGTTTCAAGGTGATTTTTATGTTTGTTTATTTATTATTAGTTTTCAACATTCATTTCCACAAAATTCTGAGTTCCAATTTTCTCCCCATCTCTCTCTTCCCCCACCCCAAAATGCCATGCATTCTGATTACTCCTTTCCTCAATCTGACCTCCCTTCTATCACACCCCTCCTTTCCCTTATCCCTATCTTCTCTCTTTTCTTGTAGGGCAAGATAGATTTATATACCATATTACCTATATTTCTTATTTCTCAGTTGCATGCAAAAGCAATTCTCAGCATTCATTCTTAAAACTTTGAGTTCCAACTTCTCTCCCTTCTTCCCTCCCCACCCATCCCCACTGAGAAGGCAAGCAATTGAATATAGGCTATATGTGCGTAGTTTTGCAAAAGACTTCCATAATAGTCATGTTGTATAAGACTGACTATATTTCCCTCCATCCTATCCTGCTCCCCATTTATTCTATTCTCTCTTTTGACCCTGTCCCTCCCAAAAAGTGTTTACTTCTAATTAGTCCCTTTTCCCATTTGCTCTCCCTTCTATCACTCCCCACCCCACTTCTCCCCTACTTTCTTATAGTATAACATAGATTTTCATACCCAATTGAGTGTGCATGTTATTCTCTCTTTAAGCCAAATGTGATGAGAATACACTTCACTTTTTCCCTCTAACCTCCCCCTTTTTACCCTCCACTGAAAAAGTTTTTTCTTGCCTCTTTTATGAGAGATAATTTGCTCCATTCCATTTCTCCTTTTCTTCTCCCAATATATTCCTCTCTCACCCCTTAATTTTTTTAGATATCATCCCTTCCTGTTCAACTCACCCTATATATATACTGAGTAAAACTTCAAGAGTTACAAATAATAACTTTCCATGTAGGAATGTAAACAGCTCTATTTTAGTAAGTTCCTTATGATTTCTCTTTCCTGTTTCCCTTTTCATGCCTCTCTTGATTCTTGTGTTTGGATGTCAAATTTCCTATTCAAATCTGGTCTTTTCATCAAGAATGCTTGAAAGTCCTGTATATCATTGAAAGACCATTCCCTGCCTGAAGTATTATACTCAGTTTTGCTGAGTAGGTGATTCTTGGTTTTAATCCTAGTTCCTTTGACTTCTGGAATATCATAGTCCAAGCCCTTTGATCTCTTAATGTAGAAGCTGCTAGATCTTGTGTTATCCCAATTTTATTTCCACAATACTCAAATTGTTTCTTCCTAGCTGCTTGCAATATTTTCTTCTTGACCTGGGAACTCTGGAATTTGGCTCCACTGTTCTGAGTTTTCCTTTTGGGATCTCTTTCAGGAGGTGATTGGTGGATTCTTTCAATATTTTTTAAATTTTATTTTACCCCCTGGTTCTCCAGAAAAAGCTTTTGACAAAACACAACAGCCATTCCTGTTAAGAACACAAGAGAGCAAAGAAATAAATGGAGTCTTCCTTAAAATGAAAAGCAGCATCTACCCCAAACCATTATATGTAATGGTGATAAGCTAGAAGCATTTTCAATAAGATTGAGGGTGGAATAAGGATTTCTATTATCATTTTTTCATTAAATATTGTATAGAAATATCAGTTTAGCAATAAGAGAAGAAAAACAAATCAAAGCAATTGGAATAGGCAAAGATGATACAAAGATATCACTTTGCAGATGATAAGATGATATACTTAAAGAATCCCAGAAAGTCAAGTAAATAACTACTTGAAATAACATATAACTTTAGCAAAGTTGGAGGATATAAACTAAATCCACATAAATCCTTGACATTTTTATATATAATTTAAGAGATAGAAAGAGAAATTCCAGTTAAATTTACTGTAGGCATTACAAAATATTTGGGAGTCTACCTCCCAAAATAAACCTAAGAACTATATGAATACAATCACAAAACACTTTTTACACAAATAAAGTCAGATCTAAATAATTGAGAAAATAGCAGTTGCTTGTGGATAGGCCAAGCTAATATAATAAAAATGACAACTCCACCTTGTTACTTCTTCAGTGCCATACCAATGAAAAATTGTTTTATGGAGTTAGAAAAACTATAAGAAAATTCATCTGGAAAAAAAAAAATTACAGAATATCAAGGAAATGAATGAAAAGAAGTGCTAGGGAAGGTGGCCTTGCCATACCTGATGTTAAATTGCATTATAAAGCAACAATCATCAAAACTACTTGATCCTGGGAAAGAAATAGAGTGGTAGGGGGCGAAGCCAAGATGGCGGAGTAGAAAGACGCACATACACATAGCTCCGAACCCACAACCCATAGAACAGCTACAGGGAAGTAACTCACGGCGAATTCTGCACCCAGAGGCCATGGAACATTGGAGCGAGGGAGATTTCTATTCCGGAGAGACCTGCAAACCTCTCGTGGGGGGTCCTTTGCACTGCGGACTGGGCTCCAGGACTGGGCAGCCACAGCACCGAGAGGAAAAGATCCGTGCAGGCTTCAGGGATGGGATCTCCAGCAGCCACGCGGGTCCCTCCACCCACAGAGGGACCTGCAAACCTCTCGCAAAAGGTCCGTCGTGCTGCAGATGCAGAGCCCAACCAAACCCTGTGGCGGCCGTGGCTCCGAGAGGTACAGATCCGAGCAGGCTTCAGGGACGGGATCTCCAGGGACCGCACAAGTCCCTCCACCCACAGGTGATGGGGATCAGTGAGAGAGTCTCTTTGGTGGGTTGAGAGGGGAGTGGGGTGCCCCCATAACTCAGGCTCCCCCGCCCCCCCGGGAGGTAGAAGCTGAGAGGTGGCTGCAGACCGGGGCTCCCCAAGGGGGCAGGAGCCTGGATCCATTGTGGAAGGTCTGTGCATAAACCCCCTGAGGGAACTGAGCCTGAGAGGCGGCCCTGCCCCAACCTCAGCACCTGAACTTAATCTCACACTGAATAGCAGCCCTGCCCCTGCCCAAAGCCCTAAGGCTGGAAGCAGCATTTGAATCTCAGATCCCAAACGCTGGCTGGGAGGATCAGGAGGCGAGGTGGGTGTGAGGAGAATATTCAGAGGTCAAGTCACTGGCTGGGAAAATGCCCAGAAAAGGGAAAAGAAATAAGACTATAGAAGGTTACTTTCTTGGTGAACAGGCATTTCCTCCCTTCCTTTCTGATGAGGAACAACAATGCTTACCATCAGGCAAAGACACAAAAATCAAGGCTTCTGTGTCCTAGCCCACCCAATGGGCTCAGGCCATGGAAGAGCTCAAAAAGAATTTTGAAAATCAAGTTAGAGAGGTAGAGGAAAAGCTGGGAAGAGAAATGAGAGACATGAAGTCAAAGCATGAACAGCAGATCAGCTCCCTGCTAAAGGAGACCCAAAAAAATGTTGAAGAAATTAACACCTTGAAAACTAGCCTAACTCAATTGGCAAAAGAGGTTCAAAAAGCCAATGAGGAGAAGAATGCTTTCAAAAGCAGAATTAGCCAAATGGAAAAGGAGATTCAAAAGCTCACTGAAGAAAATAGTTCTTTCAAAATTAGAATGGCACAGATGGAGGCTAATGACTTTATGCAAAACCAAGAAATCACAGAACAAAGAGAAAAGAATGGAAAAATGGAAGATAATGTGAAATATCTCATTGGAAAAACAACAGACCTGGAAAATAGATCCAGGAGAGACAATTTAAAAATTATGGGATTACCTGAAAGCTATGATCAAAAGAAGAGCCTAGACATCATCTTTCATGAAATTATCAAGGAAAACTGCCCTGAAATTCTAGAACCAGAGGGCAAAATAAATATTCAAGGAATCCACAGAACACCACCTGAAAGAGATCCAAAAAGAGAAACTCCTAGGAACATTGTGGCCAAATTCCAGAGTTCCCAGGTCAAGGAGAAAATATTGCAAGCAGCTAGAAAGAAACAATTCAAGTATTGTGGAAATACAATCAGAAAAACACAAGATCTAGCAGCCTCTACATTAAGAGATCGAAGGGAATGGAATAGGATATTCCAGAAGTCAAAGGAACTAGGACTAAAACCAAGAATCACCTACCCAGCAAAACTGAGTATAATACTTCAGGGGAAAAATTGGTCTTTAACTGAAATAGAGGATTTTCAAGTATTCTTGATGAAAAGACCAGAGCTAAAAAGAAAATTTGACTTTCTAACACAAGAATGAAGAGAACTATGGAAAGGTGAACAGCAAAGAGAAGTCATAAGGGACTTACTAAAGCTGAACTGTTTACATTCCTACATTGAAAGACAATATTTGTAACTCTTGAAACATTGCAGTATCTGGGTACTGGGTGGGATTACACACACACACATGCACACATGCACACATACATAGAGACAGAGTGCACAGAGTGAATTGAAGAGGATGGGATCATATCTTAAAAAAAATGAAATCAAGCAGTGAGAGAGAAATATATTGGGAGGAGAAAGGGAGAAATGGAATGGGGCAAATTATCTCTCATAAAAGAGGCAAGCAAAAGACTCATTAGTGGAGGGATAAAGAGGGGAGGTGAGAGAAAAACATGAAGTCTACTCTCATCACATTCCACTAAATGAAAGAATAAAATGCACACTCATTTTGGTAGGAAAACCTATCTCACAATACAGGAAAGTGGGGGATAAGGGGACAAGCAGGGTGGGGGGGGATGATAGAAGGGAGGGCATGGGGAGGAGAGTGCAATTCGAGGTCGACACTCATGGGGAGGTATATGATCAAAAGAGAATAGAAGTAATGGGGGACAGGATAGGATGGAGGGAAATATAGTTAGTCCTATACAACACAACTATTATGGAAGTCATTTGCAAAACTACACAGATTTGGCCTATATTGAATTGCTTGCCTTCCAAAGGGAAGGGGTGGAGAGGGAGGGAGGTAAAGAAGTTGGAACTCAAAGTGTTAGGATCAACTGTCGAGTAATATTCTTGCCACTAGGAAACAAGAAATACAGGTAAAGGGGTATAGAAAGCTATCTGGCCCTACAGGACAAAAGAGAAGACGGAGACAAGGGTAGAGAGGGATGATAGAAGAGAGAGCAGATTGGTCATAGGGGCAATTAGAATGCTTGATGTTTGGGGGGGGGGAGGGGATAAAAGAGGAGAAAATTTGTAACCCAAAATTTTGTGAAAATGAATGTTAAAAGTTAAATAAATAAATTTAATTAAAAAAAAAGAAATAGAGTGGTAGATCAGTGGAAAGATTTAGGTACACAAGACACAGTAGTCAATGACTATAGTAATCTACTTTTTGATAAACCCAAAGACTCCAACTTCTGGGATAAGAACTCATTATTTGACAAAAATTGTTGGGAAAATTGGAAAATAGTATGGTAGAAATTGAGCATAGACCAACATCTTACACTGTATACCAAAATAAAGTCAAAATGGGTACGTGATTGAGAGGTGAAGGTTGATACTGTAAGCAGACTATGTAAACAAGGAATACTTTATCTATCAGATTTATGGAGAATGGAAGAATTTATGACTACACAAGAGACAAGGAACATTTTGAAATGTGAAATAGATAATTTTGATTACATTACATGGAAAAGTTTTTGTACAAAAAAAGTCAATACAACCAAGATTAGGAGGGAGGCAGAAAACTGGGAAAGAATTTTTATAACCAGTATCTCTGAGAAAAGCCTCATTTCCAAAATGTATAGAGAACTGAGTTAAATTTATAAGAATACAAGTCATTCTCCAGTTGATAAATGGTCAAAGGATGTAAACAGCCAGTTTCCAGAGGAAAAAATTAAAGATACATATGATCATATGAAAAAATGCTCTAAATCACTATTAGAGAAATGTAAATTGGAACATCTCTTAGGTACCTCATCACACCTGTCAGATTGGCTAACATGATAAAACAGGAAAATTATAAATGCTGGAAAAGATGTGGGAAAATTGGAACACTAATGCATTGTTGGAGGAGTTGTGAGCTGATCCAGCCATTTTGAAGAGCAATTTAGAACCATGCCCAAAGGGTTGTGCCTTTGACCCAACAATACCACTTCTAGGGCTGTATCTCAAAGAGATCATAAAAATAGGAGAAGAACTCACAGGTACAAAAATATTCATAGCATCTCTTTGTGGTGGCAAAGAATTTGAAATTGAGGGTATATTCATCAATTGAGGAATGACTGAACAAGCTGTTGTATATGAATGTAATGGAATACTATTGTGCTATAAGAAATGATGAGCAAGCAAACTTCAGAAAAACCTGGAAAGACATATTAACTGATGCTAAGTGAGGACAGCAGAACAAGGAGAACATTGTGCAGAGTTACAGTCACATTGTGTGATGGCTAACTTTGATAGATTTGGCTTTTCTCAGCAATTCAAGTTTCTAAGAGAGGTCCAAAATGCTCATGATGGAAAATGCTTTCCATATCTGGAGAAAGAATTACAGAGTTTGATTACAGATTGAGGCATATTATTTGTTCTCTCTCTCTGTTTTTTTTTGTTTCTTCTTTCTCATGGTTCATCCGTTGGTTATAATTTTTCTTTGTAACATTACTAATGTGAAAATATATTTAATATAAATGTATATGCAGAGCCTACATCAGATTGAAAGTGGTCTTGGGAGGTGAGAGAGGAGAGGGGGGGATAAAACTTAAAGGTCAAAAGCTTGTGGAACTGAATTTTGTAAACTAAAAATAAACAAATTTTTAAAAAGGAATAAGTCAAACAAAATCAAAAGAATGAAAAAAATAGAAGATAATTTTAAAATTATTGATCTACCTGAAAGCCATGAAGAAAAAAAGAGCCTTGACATCATCTTCCAAGAAATCATCAAGGAAAACTGCCATTAGGCCCTGAGAATAGGATAAAGAGATCCTTAACTGAAAACATCAGAGAATATTGTAGCCAAATTCCAAGATTATCAGGTCAAAGAGAAAGTACTGCTAGAAGTAAGAAGGAACAATTTAAATATCATGGAGCCACATTCAGGATTATGCAGAACCTTGCAGATTCTTCATTAAAAGATCAGGGGATTTAGAATATGATGTTTTGTAAGACCACAGAACTTTGATTACAGCCAAGGAGCAGCTACTGAGCAAAACTGAATTGAATCTTTAAGGGGAGGAGATGGACATTCAATGAATTAGGGGACTTCCTAACCTTCTTGATGAAAAGACCAGAACTGAACCGAAAGTTTAATCTTCAAAAACAATACGCAAGAGAGACATGAAAGAGTAAATGGGAAAGAAAAAAAAGTTATTTAGTGAGGGCAAGCTGTTTATGTACTGACATGGGAAGGTGATACTTATAGCCCTTGAGAACTGAATTTTTATTTTGATATTTAAAAGGGGTATGCATAGAGGGTGTGAATATAAGTGGACTTTGATGTGATGATAAAACACCTAATTAAGTGGTGGAAAGAGGTTGTTCTGGGAGAAGAGGAAAGAAGGAAGCAGAAATGGGTAAATTAAATCACATGAAAAGGTCCAAAAACCTATTACAGTAGAGGGAAAAAAGGAAGGGAGATGAACATTGAACCTTACTCTCATCAGATTTGGCTCAAAGAGGGAAAACACAATCAGGTTCTCACTTTCTAGAAATAGGAGTTAAAAAGGGAAAGGGGAAAGAAAAGGGAAGGGGTGAATAGAAAGGAGAGAAGAAGTAGTAAAGGAAAAGGGGAAGAAAAGGGAGTTGGCTGAAAGAAGACAGATTGAGGGAGCCAGTGGTCAAAAGCAAAACTCTAGGGAGTAGGGAAAGGGAGAAAAGAGAGAAAAAAGCATAAACAGGGGGCAAACAGAATGAAGAGACAGAAACAGACGGTAATTATAATTGTGGATATGTATGGGATGAACTCTTCCATAAAAATAGAAGTGGATAGCAGAGTGGATTAAAAGCCACAATCCTGCAATATGTTTACAAGAAACAAATTTGACACACAAGGATATACATAGAGTAAAGGCAAAAGGCTGGAGCAGAACATATGCTTCAGACGAAGTAAAAAAAAGCAAAGATAACAATCCTAATCTCAGGCAAAGCTAAAACAAAAATAGATCTAATTAAAAAAGAGGAAAGAAAGGAAGCTCCATTCTGCTAAAAGGTGCCATAGACAATGGAGTAATATCTTTACTAATCATATATGCACCAAGTGATATATAGCATCCAAATTCTTGGAGGAGAAGTTAAGGGAGTTACAAAACAGACAGTAAAACTATACTAGTGGGGGACCTGAACTTCCTCCTCTCAGAACTAGATAAATCTAACCACAAAATAAACAAGAAAGAAGTTAAGGAGGAGAATGGAATTTTAGAAAAGTTAGATATGGTAGACCTCTGGAGAAAATTGAATGGGGATAGAAAGGAATATCCTTTTTTTTTTCTTAGCAGTACATGGCACCTACACAAAAGTAGACCATGTACTGTGGCATAAAAACATAACAAAACAGTGCAGAAAGGTAATCATATTGAAAGCATCCTTTTCAGATCATGATGCAATAAACATTCATTTCTTTTTCCTAGTCTAAATCCTTCTGGAGGCTACAGAATATAATTACTAGAGTATGATTGTTTCCTGTGCACTGCTCTTCAGAACAGCAGTGCAGTTCACTTCCTCAGTCTGTGTGAGTTATCAGTTCTGCATGAGGTCCAATTAGTTCAAGTAGAAAAGTGTTATGAGGAATTGATGATGAGATTATGATCAGTGCCTACAGGATTGGGTCAGCTTCCTTTCTTGAAACCACTTTCATATCCAAAATAGTTCTGTAGTCCTCACCTTATACAATATTAGAGCAATATTCTCTTTATAGTTGCATGCAGTCTACATATTGATGTTTTCTCTGCAATAGTAACACAAGAAAGTGCTGTCCTTTTAGTTTCCTCCTGTTTGTGTTTAAGTGTCAGAGATATCCTGTTATTCTTTCCTGGTAGAGGGTTTTTTTCCATTGATTAGGTTTTTTTTAAAACAAATTTTCTTTGTCTACAATCAACTCTGTACCTTCAGGTTGTTTACCCTGTTTTGCTTTGTCCCTCCTCCCACCATGATTTAGTGATAAGAAGAGAAGAGAAAAAGGGGGGGGGGGAGAGAGAGAGAGAGAGAGAGAGAGAGAGAGAGAGAGAGAGAGAGAGAGAGAGAGAGAGAGAGAGAGAACAGGAGACAGATAATAGACTCTTTTTAAATGACCAGCATCTGTTTATAGGCTCTGGAGCTATATGAAAGGGAATCTTATTAACCTTATATTTTCAGAAACTCCCCCAAGAGGCTTGAATTCAGTTATTATCTTATCTTCTAGCGATTACGCAAACTCCAAAAAGCATTGACAAAGATAAACTTTATCTGGTCACATTTTCCTTTCAATCGTTCTACTCCACAGGTGCTCAGAGACATACCTCTGTGAGATGGAGTTGAAGTTGTGACTAGAAATTGGTGGGTGGAGAAAGGGCAGTGAGATTCATTTTTTTTTGTATTTAAATTTATTTATTTAAGTTTTCAACATTAATTTCCAATGAGATATTTCACATTATCTTCCATTTTTTCATTCTTTTGGTTTTGTTTTGTGATTTCTTGGTTTCTCATAAAGTCATTAGCCTCCATCTGTTCCATTCTAATTTTGAAAGAACTATTTTCTTCAGTGAGCTTTTGAACCTCCTTTTCCATTTGGCTAATTCTGCTTTTGAAAGCATTCTTTTCCTCATTGGCTTTTTGAACTTCTTTTGCCAATTGAGTTAGCCTATTTTTCAAGGTGTTATTTTCTTCAGCATTTTTTTTAGGTCTCCTTTAGCAAGGTGTTGATGTGCTTTTCATGCTTTTCTTGCCTCTCTCTCATTTCTCTTCCCAATTTTTCCTCCACCTCTCTTCCTTGATTTACAAAATTCTTTTTGAGCTCTTCCATGGCCTGAGACCATTGAATATTTATTTTGGATGTCTGGGATACAGAAGCCTTGACTTTTATGTCTTTCCCTGATGGTAAGCATTGTTCTTTCTCTTCTGAAAGGATGGAAGAAGATATCTGTTCACAAAGAAAGTAACCTTCTATAGTCTTATTTTTTTTCCCTTTTTTGGGCATTTTCCCAACCAGTTACTTGACTTTTGGATCCTTTGTCAAGAGTGGGGTATACTCTGGGAATTTGTAAGATCTCAGTTCCTCCAAGGTGGCACAATCAAGCATGTACACTGGTCTGGGAGCAGGCAGAGATTTTTGTGCCCAGAATCTTAGCAGTTTCCTCTCCACCATTCAGTGTGGGATAAAGATCAGCTCCCCCAGGGCCTCTACATAGGGCTGAGGTAATAATCAGCTCCTCATTGCCCCCAGGGTTTTTATGATCCAGCAATGGATGAGGGCTGCTGTAGGGATTGCCATGGGAACTGCTGCTGCCTTCTCCAAGTTGCCTGTGTGCTGGAGCTATGGGAAGGCCCTTCTCCCTTCCTGGCCAGCTGAAAAAACCCTGTCACTGATCTTTGGTGCCTGTGGGTTGAGAGATCTGCAAACTGCTGCTGCTGGGGCTGGGGATTCCATCCCTGAGGTGTCCTCCTCCCAGAACCATGCTGTGCCGCACAGCCTAGGCTGGGCTGGGCTCCGTTCCGCATTAGGTGTAACCGACGTTTCCCGTGGGCCTTTCAGGTCACCCTGGGCTGAAAATCTCCTCCACTATGTTGTTCTCCACTTCTGCTGCTCCAGAATTTGTTGAGAGTCCCTCTCTACAGGTATTTTATGGGCTGTGTAGGGAAAGCCTGCATATGTGTGTCTTTCTACTTCACCATCTTGGCTCTGCCCCTCAGGCAGTGATATTTTTACCCCTCTCTCTAGTAGTAGTTAAATAGGGCAACTTTTTGACTTTCAAAATAACTTTCTAATGTCTGTAATTTGTGTCAGCATCCTCACTTTATGTATGAAGAAAATAAGTCTTTGAAGAGATGATGTGACAGGTAAATTTTGAATCTGCAATCCCCCATATAGCACATCTGATCTCTGAGCAATTGAAAATCCAAGTATATGAATGGAGATACATAGGGTTGTGCTCTTAATGTACACATAACTGATATTCCAGTCTTATAAAAGCATTTCATTCTACTTTTAGGTTTAGTTTTCAATTTCTCTTTCTTTGAAAGTTTTCATATAAAATCAGAGAAAAACAGAATGCAATTACAATGTTTTTTACACTGTAAAAACCCTTAAAATTATTATTTTTTCACTGTTGATATGATTATACATCTTTCCTGTACTTTTACTTTGGTAGAGCTAATAAATAGAATCAGAGAGAAAACAGTTGTTAGGAGCAAACTGATAGCCTGCTGTAAAACAAGGGTAGATAGACATTTGCAGAACATTAAATTCACATTTAACATCCTATTTCTTCTTCATTAAAGGAGAGAAAACCAAACTGAGGCCCTTGCTTGATGAAATATTCCTCTTCTAATTGGTCATTTTAATAAAGGAAAGTAACTTGTAATCATATGAACTTTGGCTGCCAAAAAGTGTTGCTTCAGTAACTATTACACATGTGCAGCTCTAATGAACCCTTCTACTTCTGTACATGGTCATGGATTTATTTGGGTCACTTGAAAGCACTTCCTTGAACCTTTAAAATATGGAAAATGATATTACTTCCACAGCTCGTGCCTTCTCAACTTTAAACAATAGCTGAGATGGTTTTATTAGATTAAGTGGTTTAAATATGGAATTTCTAATTACCTGATGCTTCCAATATAAAGAAAAAAAAAGATAAATTTTGTTTTTTCTGTATAACACAGAGATGCTATTTGCAGCTTCAGCTGCGTACCTACAGAGCACTTAGTAGATTTAACAGCTGGGGACCCAGTGCACAATTCTCTTTCTTGGAGGCCTGCCATTTTTTTTCTTCACCTTTGACTGGCCAACAAGGTAATTATATAATGAAAGGTATATTTTCTTTAGCAGTTGATTTTGGGGATTCGCAGTTCAATGTCAACTTGAGGGTGAAGGTTAAAAAAAATGTTTGCTACTTCTCACACATTGGATTCTACTTCCCATAGGAATGGCCAGTTTTTCTTTGTCTCTCCAAGCAGTGAACTGGGTATTTTCAGACCTGAGTTATTTTGCTCTGCTACTACAACACAGTCACTGACACAGCCTACCATGTCACTTGAATGGCTCTGCCAATCACAAATGTGCCAGCTCTTCTTTTTCTTTGTTTCTAATCAGTCCACTGCCCCAAGAAGGCATGCCACCAGCAATAAAATCCAAGCCTTTTTAAATCCAGGACTTTCACTGGGTAAGGCCCCTTCTTATTTATGGACTTCTGAATTTTGAAGATTCCCTGAGCAGCTGGGATGGTTCACATTTCAAAATTTAATTCAACGAGCATATATTAGATGGTGTCCCAGAATTCTTAGTGCTCTCTTAAGTTTTATTGGCCTAAATAATTTTTAAATTTTATGCTTTAATAGCTGCACTAAGGCTTTTGGAACTCTCTAATGAAGTGAAAAAGATAAACAGATAATTTCTGGGGAAAGGGCAAAGGTTGATTGAAGGGCAGTTTCTTAATAACAGAACCAAGTCTCTTGAAGGCAGATGGAAGAGCAGGAGTGGGAAGGGCCAAGGGAGGGATCTGTGGAGCCCTGGTGTGAGTTATGTACAAGGAGTTCACCCCAAGCCAGGGCACCTCTTTCTTAGGACTCCAGTTTTGAGTAGAGTATATCTCTTAGTGTGGGGGCTTGGGAGGTTCTTGATTCCTGGTGTGAACTGTAAGGGAACAAGAATTTACATCAATCCCCAGGACTACTCAAATCCAAGGTAGGTGGAGTCCCGGGGATGCCTCAGGGAAGACTCGTTTTCCTTAGTCCTTAGATGTGTTTTCTTTCCTTGAAGACTAAGTGATAAGCATCTGACTGTGGCAGTGTATTGACTTAGAAAACCACAAGTTTACCTTATCTATGTCTTTTTGTATTTCTGTTTATTTTGTTAAATATGTCCCAATTATATTTTAATCTGGTTTGAGCAGCAATTAAGAAGGCTGTGGGTATTAGGTCTGTATCCCAAGGATATCATAAAAGATGGAAAAGGACCTATGTGCACAAAAATATTTATAGTAGCTCTTTTTGTGAGAGCACAGAATTTGAAGGGTATGTCCATCAATTGGGGAAGACTGAAGAAGTTGTGGTATATGAATACAATGGAATACTATTGTGCTATAAGAAATGATAAGCAGGATGTTCTCAGAAAAAACTCAGAAAGACTTACATGAACTTTTGGTAAGTGAAGTGAGCAGAACCAGGAAAACCTTGTACACAGTGACAGCAACTTTGTGTGATGATCAGTTATGATTGACTTAGCTCTTCAGCATTCCAATGATCCAAGACAATTCCAAAAGATTCATGGTAGAAAATACTATCCACATTCAGAGAAAGAACTTATGTAGTCTGAATGCAGTTGAAGCATACTTTTTTGATTTTATTTTTCATAGATTTTTTTCTTTTGCAAATTGTAATTTTTTTTTGCAAACTGTTTCTTCTTTCAGAACATGACTAATATAGGAATATGTTTTACATGAGTGCACATTTTTATAATCTATACCATTTGCTTGTTGTTTTAGAGAAACAGGAGGGAAGAGAGGGAGAAAAATTAGGAATACAACATTTTATTAAAAATTAATATTAAAATTATCTTTACATATAATTGGAAAAGATATAATTTTTTAAAGAAGGAGTGTTATGTGCTATAAGATTGTCACTTCTGGTCCAGAGGATAAGAAAGTTAAAAGGATGGCAAAGAAGAGCTCTGAAGCTTTTCCTTGGACAGCTGTAACATTAATAGACCACTGGAAAATCACTGCACTAGGTGGTGAATGCCTGAACTTAGGTATTAGTTTAATTCTGCCTCTCTGGTTCAGTCTAATCATCACCTTCCCCTTATTTCTTCTTTCCATTCCTTCTTGCACACACAGAACAAAGAATAACAAGAGAAAATGATGTAGACATATGTATTTACCTTCTGTGAATGGAGAAAAAAATAAATCACTATCCTACTCTTATATGACTCATTTATTTGGTTACCCCTACCTTCTCATCTTTACTTTTTGTGTTTCACAAGTGTCCTTATTCATGGAGACCGTAATATACGTCAGTTTTGTGATATGGCAGTCTAAAAAGATAATATAAAATTTTCAAAATGTGTGGTTTGAGATGATGAGAGGAAGTAGGGGTAGGTGCCAATCAATGGCAGAATTATTAGATATTTTGAGTTTGCCTCCTATGTAAATAGAAACTACAACATTTAAGACAATTTAAATTTAACTGTTGAAAATTCCAATTGAATATCTGTAACCATGCTCAAGTTATTTCAAATTTTTAAAGGTTAAATTTCTACAAATAGGTCTACCTTTTTCTAATGAGAATAAAGTCTGTATCAAAGTCAGCCAAAATCTACATAAATGTAGCAAATTTGATCCAACTAACAGTAAATACAAGAAAGAAATTATTCAATACACTGCACAAAAAAGTACGAAATCAAATCAAGATGAATAAAATCTAGGTAGTTGAAATTATCTGCCACTGTTGCCTTCTCTCATCATAGGCTTATGACACAGACAAGTTGAGTCAAGTCAAATATTTAAGTGCTTTATATGTGTTAGGCAGATGAGCTGTGTCAGTGGTCTTTGATAAAAATGAATGTGATAATCAGAATTTGAATAGAAGTTAAAATCATGATGTCTTATTTCTTTTTTTTTTTTGTATTTAAATTTATTTATTTAAGTTTTCAACATTCATTTCCACAAAACTTTGGGTTCCAAATTTTCTCCCCAAAACTCTGAGCATTTTATTTACCCCTATCACCAATCTGCCCTCCCTTCTAACATCCCTCCCTTCCCTTATCCCCATCTTCTCTTTTGTCCTGTAGGGCAAGATAACTCTCTATACCCCATTACCTGTATTTCTTATTTCTTAGTTGCAAGAACAGTACTCAACAGTTGTTCCTAAAACTTTGAGTTCCAACTTCTCTTCATCTTTCCCTCCCCACCCATTCCCTTTAGGAAGGCAAGCAATTCAATATAGGCCATATCTCTGTAGTTTTGCAAATGACTTCCATAATAGTCGTGTTGTATAAGACTAACTATATTTCCCCCCATCCTATCCTGTCCCCTTTTCTTCTATTCTCTTTTTTGATCCTGTCCCTCCCCAGGAGTGTTGACTTCTAATTGCTCCCTCCTCCCACTGCCCTCCCTTCCATCATCCCCCTAACCCTGCTTATCCCCTTTTCCCCCACTTTCCTGTATTGTAAGATAGGTTTTCATACCAAAATGAGTGTGCGTTTTATTCCTTCCTTTAGTCGAATGTGATGAGAGTAAGCTTCATGTTTTTTCTCTCACCTCCCCTTTTTTCCCTCCACTGAAAAGTCTTTTACTTGCCTCTTTTATGAGAGATAATTTGCCCCATTCCATTTCTCCCTTTCTCCTCCCAATATATTTCTCCCTCACCACTTAATTTCATTTTTTAAAGATATGATCCCATCCTATTCAATTGACCCTGTGCCCTCTGTCTCTGTCTCTGTCTCTCTGTCTCTCTCTCTCTATGTGTGTGTGTGTGTGTGTGTTTGTGAGTGTGTGTATAATCCCTCCAACTACCAAAATGTTGAGAAAAATCTCAAGTTTTACAAATATTATCTTTCCATGTAGCAATGTAAACAGTTCAGCTTTAGAAAGTCCTTTATGCTTTCTCTTTCCTGTTTACCTTTTCATGCTTCTGTTGATTCTTGTGTTTGAAAGTCAAATTTTCTTTTCAGCTCTGGTCTTTTCATCAAGAATGCTTGAAAGTCCTCTATTTCATTGAAAAACCATTTTCCCCTCAAAGTATTATACTCAGTTTTGCTGGGTAGGCAATTTTTAGTCCTAGTTCCTTTGACTTCTGGAATATCATATTCTGCGCCCTTTGAACCCTTAATGTAGAAGATGCTAGATCTTTAGTTATCCTGATTTTATTTCCACAATACTTGAATTGTTTCTTTCTAGCTGCTTGCAATATTTTCTCCTTGACCTGGGAACTCTGGAATTTGGCCACAATGTTCCTTTGAGTTTCTCTTTTTGGATCTCTTTCAGGAGGTGATCAGTGGATTCTTTCAGTATTTACTTTGCCCCCTGGTTCTAGAATACCAGGGCAATTTTCCTTGAAAATTTCATGAAAGATGATGTTTAGGCTCTTTTTTTGGTCATGGCTTTCAAGTAGTCCCATAATTTTTAAATTGTCTCTCCTGGATCTATTTTCCAGGTCTGTTGTTTTTCCAATGAGATATTTCACATTATCTTTCATTTTTTCATTCTTTTGGTTTTGTTTTGTGATTTCTTGGTTTCTCATAAAGTTATTAGCCTCCATCTGTTCCATTCTAATTTTGAAAGAACCATTTTCTTCAGTGAGCTTTTGAACCTCCTTTTCCATTTGGCTAATTCTGCTTTTGAAAGCATTCTTCTCCTCATTGGCTTTTTGAATCTCTTGTGCCAATTGAGTTAGCCTATTTTTCAAGGTGTTATTTTCTTCAGCATTTTTTTGGGTCTCCTTTAGCAGGGTGTTTACTTGTTTTTCATGCTTTGCTTGCATGCCACTCATTTCTCTTCCCAGTTTTTCCTTCACCTCTCTAACTTGATTTTCAAAATCCTTTTTGAGCTCTTCCATGGCCTGAGACTATTGAATATTTCTTTTGGATGTTTGGGATACAGAAACCTTGACTTTTATGTCTTTCCCTGATGGTAAGCATTGTTCTTTCTCTTCTGAAAGGATGGGAGAAGATATCTTTCCACCAAGAAAGCAACCTTCTATAGTCTTCTTTTTTTCCCTTTTTTGGGCATTTTCCCAACCAGTTACTTGACTTTTGGATCCTTTTTTCAAGAGTGGGGTACACTCTGGGAATCTGTATGATCTCAGTTCCTCCAAGGTGGCACAATCAAGCGTGTACACTGGTCTGGGAGCAGTGAGAGATTTTTGTGCCCAGAAACTTAGCAGTTTCCTCTCCACAGCTACCTGGCCTCCAGTTCACCAAGCCAGCACTGGGGGCTGATTTTTAGATAACCTGCATGGGCAGGGCCGCCATTCAGTGTGAGATAAAGATCAGATCCCTCAGGGTCTCTATACAGGACTGAGGTAATAATCAGCTCCTCAGTGCTCCCAGGGGTTTTTATGATCCAACAATGGATGTGGGCTGCTGTAGGGGCTGCTGTGGGAACTGCTGCTGCCTGCCCCATGTGGCCTCTATGACCACTGCCTAAGGCTGGAGCTATGGGATGGCCCTTCTCCCTTCCTGGCCAGCTGAAAAAACCCTGTCAGTGACCTTTGGTGCCTGTGGGTTGAGGGATCTGTGAACTGCTGATGCTGTGACTGGAGATTCCACCTCTGAGGGCTGTTTGTTAGCAGTCCTTGGCATCCAAGGGTGGGCTGGGCTCCGTTCCATGTCAAGTGCAACCGACGTTTCCTGTGGGCCTTTCAGGTCAACCTGGGCTGGAAATCTCCTCCACTCTGTTGTTCTCCACTTTTACTGCTCCAAAAGTTGTTGAGAGTCCCTCTTTACAGGTATTTTATGGACTGTGTGGGGAAAGCCTGCATATGTGTGTCTTTCTGCTCCACCATCTTGATTCTGCCATGATGTCTTATTTCTAAGCATCATTTGTTTTGGTGAATGTAATGATATAAGCTTTTTAAAAAATTGTAAAAATTTATTGATTTAGTTTATTTTTCAACATTCACTTCCACAAGATTTTGTGTTCCATAGTTTCTCCCCATCTCTCCCCTCTGCCCACCCCAAGACAGTGTGCATTCTGATTACCCCCTCCCTTTGATCACACCCCTCCCTTCTCTTCTCCCTATCCTCTCTGTTTTCTTGTACGGCAAGATAGATTTCTATACCCTGTTGCCTGTATGCCTTATTTCCCAGTTGCATGTAAAAACAGTTTTTAACAATTAAATTTAAATTTGTGTCTTTTTTCTTAAGGAAGGAAATAATATCCCCTTGTAATGGATAATATATAATCTGACACCAGAATTAAATTCAGGAAGAAGTCTTCCTGACTCTAGGCCTTATGTTTTATCCATTGCACCTCCCAGGTGTCCCATTCTTTTATTACAGAAAGTCATGTGTATGTGCATACACATATATATGTAATATTCTTCTGTATACATGTAGATAAGCATGAATACTTATAAGATAATGCCTTTTAGAACACATCTAGTTTTATATATATGTATATAAATATGTATTTTAAAAATAAAGAATTTCAAGTCAAAATTATAAACAAAATGTAACGTTCTGACGTGGAAAAAAATAACTGCATATTTGTGAGTACTTTATTTTAATGTGTTGCATTGTGCCATTTTTTGCAGTTTGTGAGATTGCATTTTATGAGTATTTACTGCAATGCGAATTATGATTTTGTCATATTACTTGTGACTTTTAAAAATAAGTTCTTTCAATATTTATTTTCACATATTCTTCAAGATTACATGTTTTCTTTTTCCTGTTCCATGTTTCATTTGCTTACCAGGTAGGGTTTTTAAATTTATATTTCTTTGACTCTCAGTACAAATTCAATGTAAAGACTTTGAACTGGTCTGAGGTAATTCTCTGCCCTCTCCTTCTTTCTATTCTTTTCACCATATCTTCTCTTGTGGCTGTTAATGGGATTCTGGACAAGTAACTTAATGGTTCAGTAGTTTCTACAAACTCTTTAAGACTATAGGCTGCACAACAGGTATCTACTGGTAGAGGAATTCTTCACGGAGAATTCCCTAAACCAAAGATATTACAGTTCTAGTCCAAAAAAACACAAACAATAGTGTTTTTATTTTAACAAAATACAAGCTAAGAAAATTACACTCATTTTATGAAAGGTGCAATTTTTAAATTTTTTTAAATAAAAGTTGGAGACTGCACTTTCGTGCTGAGAATTATAGTTAACAGGAGTAGAGATGTAATAATTCTGTTGCATTTAGACATTTAGGGTTTTATATTCATTTCTGGGAAGAATATTTTTCGCAAGGACGCCTGTAAACTGGAGGACATATAGGGAAGGGTGATGAGGATGGTAAAGAGGAGTGTGCCCATGCTCTATTAGGATTGGTTGTTGCAACTGGAGATGTTTAGACTGGAGGAAACTTGGAGTTGAGGGATTGGAATGGCAATGAGACATAATAAGAACTGTCATAGAGTATTTGATGAGCTCTCTGTCACGTGGAAGAGAGATTAGACTTTCTCTGCTTGACCCTAGAGGGTAGAACTGTAAATAATGGGAACATGATACCAGAGACAAATTTAGGATTGATGTCAGGAAAAACAAAACAAGTTTCATAACAATTAGAATTATGTCGAAGTGGATGAGGCTGCTTTGGGAAATCAAAGACTTTTTTTTCAGTGGTAGCCTCTAAGGAAAGACTGGATGACCACTTGTATCAGGGAGGTTGTAAAGGTTTTCTTGTTTGTGGACATCTTGGATGAGATGTCTTCTGAGAATTCTTCCAACTCTGAAATTATGTCATTCTATTTGGCTCAAGATTTCTGATAACTTCTGCGTATATATAGACAGCAACTCCAACCACAAACTGAGACACTCAGAATATGTACAAAGTGGTTGGATATCTAAGTTCCATAGTTGGCATGTAACACAGTGCTTGGCATATAGCATACACATAATAAATATTTGTTGACTTGCCTTGGCACATCAGCCTAACCAATATAGGGAAAGACTTTGAATTTCTAACAGTTTTCTTTCTATATAATCATAAAGCTGCTTGTAGTATCAGCTACCAGAAATGGTGACATATTTCCCTAACTTTTTGGACATCAGAAGTTCATATGTTTTTAATATTTCTTCAGTTTCAAAAAAAATCCACAAACTCAAAATTCTGCCTCCAGGATCAGAATCAGAAAATCTCTGAGTTAGAAGGGACCTCAATGACCATCTGTCCAACCCATTCCAGAGAAAGAATTTCCTGTTCAATATTCTTGACCACTTGGTCATTCAGCCACTGCTTTGAGATTACGAGCAAAAAGAAGCACATTATCTCCTGAGGCATCCCATTTCACTCTGGATAGCTATATATTTTTTCTTATATTAAGCTGAACTCTACCTCCTTGAAACTTTTGCCCAAAGTCTCTCTTTCTCCCCTGGGGAGAAATAATGTAATAGAACTTGTCTAATTTCTCCTTTATATTACAGCCCATCAAACACCTACCTCTCCATATATGCCTTCCTCACCTTCCATCTTGTCTTCTCTACACTAAGTATTTTTGGCAAAATTCCATAGTATTCAGAAACCATAATGAATTTTGATACAGATGTTTTTAAATAGAAGAGGGGAAAGATGAAGCACAGACCAGACATGGATGATTGAACTCTCTTCATTAATCAGAGACCTCCATTGATCAAGATGATTGTTGACAGTTATTTGCTGAAGGTTTGCAGAGTGCAGTGAATGAATGACCTACCAAAATGTCATCTAGTGGGAAGAGGCCATTTGGTGCAGTAGACAATGAAGAGTTCACTGTATTTAGCAGGAACACACAACACTCCCAGGGCAACAGCTTTGCTTGGGTGGAAATAGGAAGTTGGCATACCAACAATGTTGACAAAGAGATAGATGCCTTGCTTCTAAATATCCCTGAACAAGCCATGAAGAACAGCATGACTTGACCCTCAGGGTGTGGTTGACTTTGATACACAGAGCAGCCAGAGTGACCTTAATTCCATACCCATCAACGAGATTTATGATCTGACTGTAAAAGGCAAGAAGCAGAAAAAATACTAAGCACTAGTAGCACCAGCAATGAAAATTCTACATAAGGGACACTAATCCAGTGGAATCTCGGTGGAGTGGGTACTTTACAAAGGGAGGGCCTGAAGTGATGGTCACCTTGCTCTAGAAATGAAAGTAAGTGAGAGGATGTATTCCTTTTTCATAAATTATGATGCTTTTCTCCACCTATTTTGATGGTGGTAGTGATTCTGAAAAACTCTTTTAATATTCTTTTGGTTGAGAGGAGAACACTCCAGTGGCCAGAACTCCCATATCCCAAACTTTATGCCATAAGCATCAGTGTAATGTCAGGGAAACTCAGACTTCTCCTGTCCTCAGCCTTGACACACACCAACTAGCTCAGTACAAGGTAAGCTGCAGCATTATACAGCTTCCAGTTGAAAGAACCAGAGGCCACAGAACACAAAGGCAGTAACCAGGACCCTAGTTCCCCAAACAAGAAACATGTGACAGATCCCCCTGTGCCCCAGAAGCAGAGATCCATTTTGAAAGCCAGGGAAAAGGCAATCACCATGCACAAGAAGCAAATTAGAAAAGCAAAGACCATAGAATCTCTCTTCGTCCCTCCTTTCTGCCTTTTCTTTCTCTTCTCTCCTTCCTTCCCTCCACCTTCTCTCTTTCCTTATTTTCCTCTTTCTCCCTCCCTTCCTCTTTCTCTTTCTCTCTTCCCTTCTCTATCTTTCTGTCTTTCCTTTTCTCTTTCCTCTCTTTCCTTCTTCCTTCTTCTCTCTGTCTCTCTCCCCTCCTCTCCTCCTGTCCCTCTGATATATACTAATTGTGTGAATCTGAGCAAGTCACCTAAACTCTCAGTGCTCTAGGCAACTCTCTAAAACTATTGCATAGAAGGTGGCAGTTTGCATTGGTAAAGGGTGTTTCCTCATCTAGAAGTTCCGTATACCATACAATCTCAGGTTCAGTCCATATTTCTTTTTTTTTTTATTTAACTTTTAACATTTATTTTCACAAAATTTTGGGTTACAAATTTTCTCCCCTTTTATCCCCTCCCCCCCCAAACCCAAACATTCTAGTTGCCCCTGTGACCAATCTGCTCTCTCCTCTATCCTCCCTCCCTGCCCTTGTCTCTATCTTCTCTTTTGTCCTGTAGGGCCAGATAGCTTTCTTAACCCCTTAACCTGTATTTCTTATTTCCCAGTGGTAATAACATTACATTTGATCCTAACACTTTGAGTTCCAACTCCTTTAGCTCCCTCCCTCTCCACCCCTTCCCCTTGGAAGACAAGCAATTCAATATAGGCCAAATCTGTGTAGTTTTGCAAATGATTTCCATACTAGTTGTGTTGTATAGGACCAACTATATTTCCCTCCATCCTATCCTGTCCCCCATTACTTCTATTCTCTTTTGATCCTTTCCCTCCCCATGAGTGTCGAACTCGGATTGCATTCTCCTCCCCATGCCCTCCCCTCCATCCTCCCCCCCACCCTGCTTGTGCCCCTGCCCCCACTCTCCTGTATTACGAGATAGGTTTTCCTATCAAAATGAGTGTGCATTTTATTCTTTCCTTTCGTGGGATGTGATGAGAGTAGACCTCATGTTTTTCTCTTGCCTCCCCTCTTTATCCCTCCACTAATAAGTCTTTTGCTTGCCTCTTTTATGAGGGATAATTTGCCCCATTCGACTTCTCCCTTTGTCCTCCCAATATTTCTCTCTCACTGCTTGATTTCATTTTTTTTTTTTAAGATATGATCCCATCCTCTTCAATTCACTCTGTGCACTCTGTCTCTATATGTGTGTGCGTGTGTGCATGTGTGTGTATGTACTCCCACCCAGTACCCAGGTACTGCAATGTTTCAAGAGTTACAAATATTGTCTTTCCATGTAGGAATGTAAACAGTTCAACTTTAGTAAGTCCCTTATGACTTCTCTTTGCTGTTCACCTTTTCATGGTTCTCTTCATTCTTGTGTTTGAAAGTCAAATTTTCTTTCCAGCTCTGGTCTTTTCATCAAGAAAATTTGAAAATCCTCTATTTCATTGAAAGACCATTTTTTCTCCTGAAGTATTATACTCAGTTTTGCTGGGTAGGTGATTCTTGGTTTTAGTCCTAGTTCCTTTGACTTCTGGAATATCCTATTCCATTCCTTTCGATCCCTTAATGTAGAGGGTGCTAGATCTTGTGTTATCCTGATTGTATTTCCACAATACTTGAATTGTTTCTTTCTAGCTGCTTGCAATATTTTCTCTTTCACCTGGGAATTCTGGAATTTGGCCACAATGTTCCTAGGAGTTTCTCTTTTTGGATCTCTTTCATGCGGTGTTCTGCGGATTCCTTGAATATTTATTTTGCCCTCTGGTTCTAGAATCTCAGGGCAGTTTTCCTTGATAATTTCATGGAAGATGATGTCTAGGCTCTTCTTTTGATCATGGTTTTCAGGTAGTCCCAGAATTTTTACATTGTCTCTCCTGATTCTATTTTCCAGGTCAGTTGTTTTTCCAGTAAGATATTTCACATTATATTCCATTTTTCGAATCTTCTCGCTCTGTTATGTGATATCTGTCTTTCTCATAAAGTCCTTAGCGTCCATCTGTACCATTCCAGTTTTGAAAGATCTATTTTCTTCAGTGAGCTTTTGAATCTCCTTTTCCATTTGGCTAATTCTGCTTTTGAAAGCATTCTTCTCCTCATTGGCCTTTTGAACCTCTTTTGCCAATTGAGTTAGGCTAGTTTTCAAGGTGTTAATTTCTTCAACATTTTTTTGGGTCTCCTTTAGCAGGGAGCTGATCTGCTTTTCATGCTTCTCTTTCATCCCTCTCATTTCTCTTCCCAGTTTTTCCTCCACCTCTTTAACTTGATTTTCAAAATTCTTTTTGAGCTCTTCCATGGCCTGAGCCAATTGGGTGGGCTGGGGCACAGAATCCTTGATTTCTGTGTCTTTGCCTGATGGTAAGCATTGTTCTTCCTCATCAGAAAGGAAGGGAGAAAGTTCTTTTCTCCGAGAAAGTACCCTTCAATAGTTTTATTTCTTTTCCCTTTTCTGGGCATTCTCCCCAGCCAGTGGCTTGACCTCTGAATATTCTCCTCACACCCACCTCACCTCCTGATCCTCCCAGCCAGTGTTTGGGGACTGAGATTCAAATGCTGCTTCCCGCCTTAGGGCTTTTGGCCGAGGCAGGGCTGCTATTCAGTGTGAGAATTAAGTTCAGATGGTCAGGTCGGGGCAGGGCCGCCTCTCAGGTACAGTTCCCTCAGGGGGTTTATGCACAGACCTTCCACAATGGATCCAGGCTCCCCCCGCTTGGGGAGCCCCTGTCTGCAGCCGCCTCTCAGCTTCTATCTCCCGGGGTGGCCCAAGCCACGGGGGCACCCCAGCCCCCCCTCGACCCGCCAAAGAGACTCTCTCACCGACACTCACCACCTGTGGGTAGGGGGGCCCGTGCTGCCGCTGGAGTTCCTGTCCCCGAAGCCTGCTCGCATCTGTACCTCTTGGAAACCCGGCCACCGCAGGTCTGGGCCGGGCTCCGCGTCTGCAGCGTGAGGGACCCTCTGCGAGAGGTTTGCAGGTCCCTCTGTGGGTGGAGGGACCTGAGTGGCCGCAGGATATCCCATCTCCGTAGCCCGCTCGGATCTTTTCCTCACGGTGTCGCGGCCGCTGCAGGGCTGCACCCAGCTCCCAGTCCCGGCGCCCAGTCCACAGCGTGAAGGACCCCCCACGAGGGGTTTGCAGGTCTCTCTAGAACAGAAATCTCCCTCGCTCCAACACTCCGTGGCCTCTGGGTGCAGAATTCACCGTGAGTTGGTCCCCTCTAGCCATTCTGTGGGTTGTGGGTTCAGAGCTATGTGTATGTGCGTCTTTCTACACCGCCATCTTGGCTCCGCCCCCCTCCATATTTCTTATTTAAATGTTAGCAATTGCTATTATAGTAGGTATAGCCATAGTCATATCATCAAATCTGATGCTTTTAGAGCAAAGGGAAAAAAAGGAACTTAGAGGGCATATAGTCTAACTTGATACCTTTCCTCCCATTTTATAGATATTTAAGGAGATGAAATGAATTCCTTAAGGCCACAGAGCTAGAATTATGGTCAATATTCTAATCTAGTTTCTTTTAATTTCATATCCAGTATTCTTTTCACCCTTACCCTCCCCTACTCAATCTAGCTAAGTCATTTATAATTTGAGAATTGGAAGGGATAATAAGTGTCATCTAATCTAATCTTGACTCGATGTAAGAATCCTTCCTACAGTATTCTTGATAGATGATCACCCACTCTATTGAACTACACTCACTATCTGCAGAGAAAGCCCATTCTATTTGTTATTAAGTTGAACCAAAATTAGTCTTCCTGTAACTTTTCCTTTTTTCTCTGTTTACTTTTTATGCCTCTTTTTAGTCTTGTGTTTGAGATCAATTTTTCTATTGATCTCCAACGTTTTCATTAGGAAGATCTGGTAATCCCTAATTTCATTGAATGTCCATCTCCTTGCCTGAAAGATTATGATTAATTTTCCTGGGTAGTTGATCCTTGGTTGTAGTCCAAGCTCTTTTGCCTTACAGAATATCATATTCCAATCCCTCTTTTCTTTTAATGCAGAAGCTGCAAGGTTCTATGTGATCTTGACTGTAATTCCTCAATATTTGAATTCTTTCTTTCCAGCTACTTGCAGTATTTTCTCCTTGACCTGATAATTCTGGAATCTGGCAGCAATATTCCTTGGCATTTTCCATTGGCGGTCTCTTTCAGGAGGTGATCAGTGTATTTTTTTGATGACTATTTTGCCCTGTGGATCTAGGACCACAGGGCAGTTTTCCTGGATGATTTCTTGGAAGATACTGTCTAGGCTCTTTTTTTTAATCATGGTTTTCCATGAGGCCAATAATTCTTAGATTTTTATCTTCTGGATCTATTTTCCAGGTCAGAATATTTTACATTTTTTTCTATTTTTTTCATTTCTTTAGATTTTATTTGACTGATTTTTGAGTCAGTTTCTACATGGCCAATTCTAATTTTTAACAAATTGTTTTCTTCAGTTAGCTTTTGTACCTCCTTTTTTAAAGAGATATTTTCTCCAGTTAGGTTTTGTATCTCCTTGTCCATTTGGCCAATTTTACTTTTTAAGGAGCTGATTGTATTTTTAAAATCATTGGTCAATTTTCCTTCTACCTCTTTAATTTGGCTTTTAAAATCCTTCTCGGGCTCTTCCAAGAATGCTCTTTGGATTTAAGACCAGTTCATATTCTTTTTTGAGGTTTCAGATGTTGGTACAGTGTCAGTGCTGTCTTCTTCTAAATTCATGTTTTGTTCTTTCCTGTTCCATAATAAGATTCTATGGTCTTTGCTTTTCTAATTTGCTTCTTGTGCATGGTGATTGCCTTTTCCCTGGCTTTCAAAGTGGATCTCTGCTTCTGGGGCACAGGGGGATCTGTCACATGTTTCTTGTTTGGGGAACTAGGGTCCTGGTTACTGCCTTTGTGTTCTGTGGCCTCTGGTTCTTTCAACTGGAAGCTGTATAATGCTGCAGCTTACCTCGTACTGAGCTAGTTGGTGTGTGTCAAGGCTGAGGACAGGAGAAGTCTGAGTTTCCCTGACATTACACTGATTCTCATGGCATGAAGTTTGGGATATGGGAGTTCTGGCCACTGGAGTGTTCTCCTCTCCTAAGGCTGCATTAACCCCATCTGTGCTGGTATCTGCCCAATTCCCCCTGGCTGTGCTAAGGTTTGCCTAGGGTCCTGGTGTTGGTACTTACCAGTTCCTCATCCCACTGTCTCAGGATCTCCTGCTGGTACGCTCCGGTGGGGTTTGCTGGAACACTTCTGGTTCTGCACTGGTCCCCTTCAGCCACAGCAAGAGGGACCCTTCTCTGTGGTCTCCCTAGGCTCCCAAGTTAAAAGATCATTTACCCCTTCTGCTGGCTCCACTACTCCAGGATTTTTTATGGGGCAAAATATTCTCTTAGTTTTTCAAGGTTAACAAGGGAGAGTGAGAGCACTTACAGTTTACTCCACCTTCTTTGATCCCAGGAGTTCAAGTAGGTGACTTTCAAACATTTAGTTGGTGGTCTTAGGAGTAGCTGATGGGCCCTGTGCTTCTTGCTCACCCAGTTATGTTGGACTCCTATCCTATGCTGAACAGTTTGGAAATGCAAACTTCCACTGGTGATTCAGTCCAGTCCACCCAAGGCTGTTCCCACTCCACTGTGGCCACGTCTGTGCTGGTACCTCTTGCACACTCTGCACTTCCCCAAACCAGTGTAACAGATCCTTCCCATTGATTTTTGGACTGCCCTGGGCTGGAAATCTGCCACACTCTGTCTCCCAGTAGATTCTACCACTCTAAAATTCATTCAGATTCCCTTCTTAGAGATATGTGAAGGAATTTGTGGATGAGCACAGGTGAGTCCCTGTTTTCACTCTGCCATCTTTACTCTGTCTCTTTTTCTACTTTTTAAGGCATTTTTCTTTTGGTGAAATGTTGTGCCTCTTTTTCCATTTAGCCAATTTTGCTTTTTAAGGAGTTCTCTTTAATGAATTTTTATTCCCCTAGTTTTTCATGTTGTTATTTTCTTTAAAATTTTTGTGCTTCTTTTACCAAGCTGTTGACTCTCTTTTCATACTTTTCTTGCTTCCTTTCTCATTTATTTTCTCAATTTTCATTCTACTTCTTTTACTTGATTTTCAAAGTTTATTTTTTTGAGCTCTTTAAGGAATTCTTTTGGGCTTGTGCCCAGTTCACATTTTCCTGTGAGGTTTTGCATGTAGCTTTGATTTTATTATCTTCTTCTGGGTTTGTGTCTTAATCTTCGCTCTCTCCAAAGTAACTATCTATCATCAGGTATTGTTGTTTGCTCATTTTTCTAACCCATTTATTCACTTTTATCTTGATGTTAAAGTTAAGTTCTGCTCCTGGGACTGAGGGGGCATTACTATAAGATTCAGGCAGTTTGTTATGCTGTTTTTAGAGCTAATTCTTGGTGCCTAAAAGTTTTTATTTCTTGAAAATAGTGTGATCTAAAGAGAAGTGTGGTCACTGTCCTCGTGGTATGTTTTCTGGTCCCCAAACCTGCACCAGCACTGCTCTACACAGCTGAACCTTGAACAGGGCCCTCTTATTCTGTGGCTGGGAGTGTTTTCACTCTTTCAGGCCCTGAAAATGAAACTTGGCCCTTTTCATACTGTGTTTGCAAGTGATAGTGTTCCTCTCTCCACCCTAGATTTGAGACAAGGGCCCCTGTTCTCTCCTGAGTGACCACAAACACTTCTTTCTGCCCTGGTGCTGAGGCCATGGATCCTGGTCCCCGGGGCTGCAAGTACCAGTGGTCTAGTGTTCCTGGGACTGTGATCTAGAACTGTGTACGATCAGTGCCCCTATAATCTTTTTCTGACCAGTTGTCTGACTCTTCTACAGTCTATGTGCTGAGAGTTCCTGAAACTGTGACTCCTCTGATGCAGCAACCACCAAGGCATGGCCTGAGATGCCTGTGTTGCTGTCTTATGGCTTATTACCATCCCAATGAGACAGACATTTCCTGCCAACTTCCTCAATTATTTTGAATTGGAAAAACTTTTTTGTTGGTTTTGTTATTGATATGGTCAATTATACTCAATTTTTGTTTGTTTTGTCACTCTGGAATTCAATTGGAGGTGCTATTTTAAAGTTGTTTGGATGGGAATTTGGGAGAGTTCAAGTTAGTTCTTGTTACTCTGCCATCTTGGTTCCTGAATAATATTTTAGTATAAAGATATTGAAAATGCTATATGTAATACTTTGCTGAGATGAAGATACAATTTGATATTCCTTAATCTTGTTAAGAAATGGTTGCTGATTGATTGATCAGCTGCACACTATGTACTAGGAACTGTGCAAATTCATAAGGATATAAAGAAAAAGTAAAAACTACCCCTATCTTCTAGAAGCTTACATTCTAGTGGGTGAGACAACATGTACCTAAATTTATATATGTGTGTGTGTATGTGTATGTCTGTGTGTGTATGTATATATGTATATATAAATAGATATGAGAAGATCATAGCTAATCTTTTTAGAAAGTAAATGGAGTTAGACTGGCATGATTTGTTCTTAGTGAAACCATGTTAGAAGCTAGCAATTTAATCTTTTCTCTTAGTTCAGGAGCAGTGAGTTTGATATTCTGTTCTAGAATTTTGTTAAAGAATAATGTCAAATCCTGTAGTTTCCAGAAGTCAACAAATATGTCACAGTAACAAACATCTGACTTTTTATAAGAATTTTTACAAAGTCCAGAAAATATATCTGATGCTTGGGCCCTTGGTAGTTTACAATTTCAGAAAGAAATTGTATCTTCAAGGGATTCCAGGACTGAATTGCAACCCCATCTTTATTAAATGTGGTGTCTAACAAACCTCTTTATTTATATGGGATCACTCTGACATGAAGAGCAGTATTAACCTATCTCAGAATGATGGGAAATAAAAGTTCTATTTTTAAAAAAATTAACTCAAATGAGAAGTTTTTATTTGCCCAAATTTTAACCATAGAAGACTATGATTCATGTTTATGTAGATAATATACATATTATACACATACAAACACATATATATGCATATATGTGTATATATGCATGTGTGTGTATATATGTGTGTGTGTATATATATATATATATATATGTATGTTGGATTGTATTAGTGCATGCATTGTGATTGAATGCAGTTGCCACTTTGAGAGCAAGACAGGTACCATATATGCAGAAAAAAAAGATAAAAATTCTCTACCTTATTTGTTAAACATTCATTAATGCTTTTAGCGTTGCATCACTAGCAGGATGTTGGAGAGCATCTTATCCCATATGTATCCATGTATCTCTTCTATAGCATCTCCAAAGTGCACTGTTCCAGTTAGCTTTTTGCCTCTTGTGGCAGCCCAGTCCAGTGTTAAGCAATTCTCAGTGTTAAGAAGGTTTTTTTTTTTTTTTTTCTGGTGTACTGAGCTATTCTAAACTTCTCTATTCTTTGCTCTGTGTTATGCTTCCTTGGGGCTAGGAATAATAAATCTAATACTCTTTTTTTCATACTATACTTGGAGATGGCTATCTCAACTTCTTTTACAGTACCTACATCTAATCCTTGCTTGACATTGTCCTGGCCATCTTTCTCTGTATGTGCTGTATCAGCGTCCTCCTTGAAATATGGCACCAAGAACTGAATATAGTATTCAAAAAGTGATATGAGCAGGGCAGAGAACAGTGGTACTAACTCTTTCTTTGGACACTTGGTGCTTCTTTTAATGCAGTCTAGGATCACATCAGGTTTTTTGGTTGTCATGCAAGCCTATAGACTCATAATGAGTTTTCAATCCATTGAAACCCACCATGTCATTTTCCACATGAACAACGTATCTCAAATCATCTATTTGTATAGCTGATTTTTAAAATCCAATTTTAAGGCTTCACATTTACTTCTATTAAATTTCATTCTGTCAGATTTGCCTATTGTCCTAGCCTGACAAGGCCTGTCTGTATTTCAATTCTTGTATTGAATTTGCTGTGTTTTTTGTCATTTTAAAATTTGATAAGTATGGCATTAATGCCTCCATCCTTAGTGGCATGCTTATTAAATTTATTCTTCCTCTAAATCCTATTTATCTGGCATCTTATGCATTTTATAAAGGAGAGCTAGGATGGTATTGTGTCTGCCTCAGTTCTAATTACTTATTTTAAATGTTTAGATATGTCTTGTCTCAGAGTGAATGGTTAAGCATGACTCAACAATAAATCATGTTACTAATAAGAAAGTTATGTTAAGTGGTAGATAATAGTAAGACTATTTTCAAATGTGACCTACATAAACTAAATATGCTTAAGCATAGGTATATAGCTTCAGAATGATCATTTATTAAGTCCTTACTCTGTGCCTAGTATTATCTGAATGACACAATTCTTGCTTCTGGGCTATTACATTCTAAAACATAAAAGACAAAACTCTTCCCCAGTAAGTAAATATATTGAGCAAACAGGCTTCAAAAATGTCTTTTGTATTAACCATTTTTCTTTTTTTTTAATTATTGATTTTTTTCAATTTTCTACAATCACTTTCATAAGCCTTAGATTTTTCTCCCTCTTCCTCTCCCCTCCCTCCCTGAGATGGCATGCAATCTTATATAGGTTCTACAATACATTCTTATTAAACACATTTTCACAGTAGTCATGATTAATCATTTTTCTTCATTGAAAAAGAAGAATGCAAGAAATGAGACACAAAACTGAAGTAAAGAAAGGAAAGATAGCAAAACGATAGAAAAAAGAGAATAGAGAGAAAGTAGCAGAGGAGATGAGGGAAAAAAAGTCAGTGAATGAAATTTTAGAAAGTAACAGTTCAATTTTTGATAAGAAGAAAAGACAGAGTTCAGTAATTATTTTTAAAAAACTCAAAAATTCTACTCATCTTTTCAGTAGACTGAAAAGTAAACTTAGTTTTCCTCAGTAAAAACATCATATCCAAGAGTTCATTTAGTTGAAATCTGAGCACTTATTAGATTTTAACTTGCATACTAGAAACCTCATATTAGGAAAGTGTTAGCTCACAGAGGGCAGAAGCTTTTAATTTTTCTCCCAATTAAATCAATGGGGAAATTTCATATTACTAAACACTTCTCTTTCCTCTTACTGCCTAAATTGTGTTTATCTTATAGTTCTTTGGAAAGGCAAAGTAGTAAAGGTCAGTTAATATTACAGAGAGCATTTTACATTGTCCATTTGTGAAAATAAATTAACTGGTTCCTTTAGAAAAATCTTTATTCAAGAATAGAACAGTTTTCTTAACTAGGACAGTAGCTTAGAGATGAGTTATGCAGCAGCTTTTCACATGTTGCAGGATAAAGACTTAAGGTATTGTGCCTGGATCAGTCATCTGTCCCATATTCTATCCATGACAATCCACAATCATCTTGTTTCTCCAAGCTTAGTAGTCACGGCAAAGGTGAATGGTTATAGTATTGAGAATGACTAGTGAATATAGATGGCAGAAAGCAAATATAATAGATTTTCAAATAGAAGTTAGAGCCTTGATACCTGCCCATCTGCTATGAACTAAAACCACAATTATAATGGTCATATAGATTTGTTCCTTTTTGGATAGTGAAGAATTTTTTTTACTCTTAATGTCAGAATAATTATTAGATGAAATAAAGTGTTAAAAGGGTAATGGTGATTTCCATTAACATTAATGTATCCAGTATACTAATGTGCGTGCGTGCATACGTGTGTGAGAGATTCTCAAAATCCATTTATGTCTTCAGAAGTCTAATTTGATTTGTTACATTTTCCATCTTTGGAGGCAGCATGGTATAGGGAAAGATCCCTGGATTTGGATTTGGAAGACCTGAGATTGTATCTTGGGCATGTTGTTTATGACCTACATGATCTTAGCAAGTCAGTTTGTTTGTTAGGCTTCAATTTCTTCATCTGTAAAATGCAAGATTTTGACTTATCTGTCCCTTCTAGATGAAGATTCTTGAAGGGTTCTTGCCAAAACAGCAAAATATGTCACAATCATGATAGTCATATCTTTAATAGGAAGGACATTTTAAGATCAAACTCAGGTTTGATTTGGGGGGGGAGGTGCCATTCATTCATATGATAGTTCTTTTTAAATATATTTTCATGAGAAATTACTGAAAACATTAATGTTTCTTCATAAAATGTTGAATGTGTCTCCTGTAAAAGATGGTCAATTATAAAACTTTGATGAGCAGACAAACTGGTGATGCTTAGAGCAAGCTTTCCTAAGGTGAGTCATGCTCTTAAGCTTCAATGGTAAACTTTGCTATACATAAAGAGCACCAATTCTGGAGTCAGGTTCACATTCCGTCACTGGCATTGCCATTTGTGTAATATGTCTGGTCATAAGCAAATTTTATAGTTCTTCTTTTGTCTTCCATCTCCTGCTGTTCTTCTAGCTTCTCTTAAACCTGAATTTCCTCATTCTTTTTCCATTTTCTCTTATTCCTATTTTTTTTCCTCTTTGTCCTTCTCCTCCTCCAACACAATAATCCCTGGCTTTAAAGTGGGAATGCAGCATGTACAATAAGTATATGCAGATTAATTTCAGGAGGGAGAGAGCAGCAACAAATGAAAAAGCTTCATAGAGAAGCAAGAATATGAACTAAACCTAAAAGAAAGCAAGAGATCCTAGGAAAGTGTGTGGGGAACATTCCAGTCATGAGGACCTGGGGGACAATCTATACATTGGAACACAAAGGGAATACTGAGTTTAAGGAATCAAGTTGGGCCTGTTTGGATGAACCGCAAAATACACCCTAGAGTACAAGGAATATTATATCTTAATGACAATAAGGAACCCTTAAAGACTAGGCAAGAGATATGGTCAAATGCGTCTTAGGAATATCTCTTTGGAAACTGTAATGAGTAGTTTGGATAGTGTAGAGACCAGAATTTGGGAAATCAATCAAGAATCTTTTCCAGTAGTCAAGGCAAGAGTGGAGAGCTTGCACCAGTTTGCTGGAATCTCAGTGGAGAGAAGGAATCAGAAATGACAGAGATTGTGGAGGCAGAGTTAACAAGATTTGGAAATTCATTGGGTATGGAGGGGTGAGGGAGAAGAAAGAGTCATCATGTAGATTCATGGTTATGGTACCCATGGGTATGGGTATACATGGTACAATGGGAAGGTAGAGGTTTTGTGAATTTTCAGTTAATTTGATCAGTTTAGAATGCGACACAAATCAGTTCCCACTGTGAGGTTTTTGATTTCTGGACATAATTATCCAGATTGGTTTTCTATAATAAACAGATTGCTTGGATAATTACCAAACCACGACTTCACATTGTGCTCTGTAGGAACACTTATGAAAAAAAAGTTGTTTTAAACATGTAGGTATATGTATAGAAAATGTATTCTTTACATAAACATATACAAATAATGAATAATTTATTAAGCAGTCAGTTATTAAATAACATTGTAGTAACTTAAAACAAAATATGAGACTTCCAAAGTTGCCTCACTTAAAACTGGAAAATTATTAAGTCAGTGAAAGAGTGTGATATAACAAAGAAAACACATTTGTTATTTTTAGAGTTTAAATGTTCAGTTCTAATGTGTTGTTGTGGATTCCCTTGCCTCCCTGGAAAGAGTACAGATGTGCATTTACACTTTGTTTCACTTAATTTAGCTTAATTTAGGAGGCCTTTAGGAAAAAAGATTCCATCTTGAATTCTTATGTTTAAGGTCCAGGACATTTAGGAAGCTGTCAGTTGTTTGGCAGACGATCATATTAGGAATAGGAGTGGAAGGAAGAATTACCTGGAGCAAGCAGCTGGTTTAGAAAAAGGAAGATCAAAGAGAGTAAGGGAAAAGTTGACTCAGAGAGGAGATGAGCATCAATTGACAGAAGAAAAAAAAGCTTAGTGCCTCTCTTTCTAGCTTCCATCATGTGGCATTCCCATCAGTCCTAAAAAAGCTTACCTTATATCTTTTTGTGCATTGACTAGGCTTTTTGTTAGCAAAGCTGCCATTCTCACTGTTTCTGTGTTTAACACCAAGGCCTTATACAGGGGAACTCTATGCACAGCCAAAGATCTTCACCAGTAACACAACAGAGTCAACATATTTTGAATTCTTAATAGAGTATAAAGAAATTGTATGCAAATAATCTCCCTGGATTATTTCTTGACAATCTACTTGTGGATCTGTTTCCAGAAGGCAGTCGTGAATGAATGAATGAATAAGCAAATGATAAAGCATCTAATAAGTGTCTACAGTGCTGCAAGCACTGTGCAGGGTACTGAAATGCAAATAGAAAAGTGAGATCATCTTTCACATCCAGGTGATTACATTCTAATAATGGAAGATAATACATATGTAGGGGAGTGGTGGTTAGGAAATGGAGTTTTGGAGTAGAAAGTCAGATCCTTGAAGAGGCTGTCATGCCCTTTCCTGATGTATTAAAACATCAATTTAATTAATTTTCCCAGAACAAGTTGTGGAAAGATACTTGGGGTTGGGAAGGACGTATGGATAGCATGTAAAATATTGTCCAAGGTCTACTAGGTTAGGCAAGTTGCAGTTGGTTACGACATAGGATTGCTATATCACAGGGAAGGCAGGGTTGGTCTCTAGTGATATGGACCTGCGTGTGTTGTTTCTGGTGGGGTAAGCAAGGGACAGTGTCAAAGAGATGTGATAAGATGCTTGGGATGAAGGATGGGAAGCATAGTTTAGGGTCTGTTAGATAGCATGGATCAATTAATTCTTTTATCAATTAATTTTAATAAAACAAATTTTTATCAATTATTAAAAATAATCTTGAGAGTTCTTTATATACTTGTCTATTTACTTGAAATTTTATCTTCTACTTCCAGATATCTTGTTTTGTCTTTGAGAATACTAGTGAAGCCTATGGACCTATTATGTAGTTCTCTTATTTCCCTCTTTCCTTTCTTATTCTGGTGAGAAGTAACAGCTTTGATATTGTTCCATTAACTTTATTCTAGGGGCAAAGTTGTGATTTACACTTGTAGGATCCCTAGACACCCAAAAGCATTTAGTAACTTCCAACACTCAGGCTCACTGATGGCCTCACACTTTTTTGTACGTCTGAGGAAAATAGTAGGGGTGTTTCCTGTTTCTTGCCAGAGATGAAGCTCCCTGGGCCACACTACAATCTCAGAAATGCCTGTTTGGTGATATTGTTCAATAATCATTTCCAGAAGACTGGTCAGAATTTGTCTGAGGGATAAGATGACTTGGGGAACACCATAATTTTTGCTTTTCCGTCAGGAAAAGGAGATTGTAAGAAAGTATTTAAAAGCCTTCACTTCTTCAAGGCATCACCAGAATAAGATTTTTATTGTCCCTGAGGGTGGGATGGGGATGGGGGGAGGGGTTGGAAGAGGGTAGGTCTTAGAAGACACCTAATTCCAAAGAGTAAGATTTTGTAACTGTCATTCACCTGAAATCTTTCTGGCTTAGTGAAAATGACATGAACAGGTAACATTTATGTAGCCCTTCTGATGTGCCAAGCACTGTGCAGGCACTCTATTAAGCACTTCACAATTATATCATTTGATCCTCGGGGCAGCTAAGTGGTGCAGTGGATAGAGCACCAGTTTAGGAGTCAGGTCAGGAGGACCTGAGTTCAAATCTCACCTCAGACACTTGACACTCACTAGCTTGTGTGACCTTGGGCAAGTCACTTAACCCCAATTGCCTCCTCCTAGGTCATCTCCAGTCATCTTGATGAATATCTGGTCACTGGATTCAGATAGCTCTGGAGGAGAAGTGAGGCTGGTGACCTGAACTGCCCTCCCTCACTCAAAACAAAGTCAAGTGCAAGTCATGTCATTATTTCTCTGATGACATGGTCTTCTTCGGCAATGAAGGATGGACACACACATTTGATCCTCCCAACACTCTTGAGATGAAATTTCTATTATTATCACTATTTTATAGTTGAGAAAACTGAGGCAGACAGAAATTAAGTGACTTAACTAGGATCACACAGCTAATAGGCACCTGAGGCTGTATTTGAACTCTGCTCTTCCTTACTGTAGGCATGGGACTCCATCCACTTTACTATCTAGCTGCCCCACAAGATGAGTATTGTTACCTATGTTTTGAAGACCAGAAAACTGAGGTCCATCCGAGGAAATAAAGATTATAGACTATGTTCATATTCTGATGTCTCATGCTTGCTTTATCAGCACACTTTCATTATGCTCTTAGTACTGGAAAACATACAGGTCACAGAACATATAATACAGAGAATGTGAAAGAATATATAATTTCATATATGATTTTATCAGCCTGTGGAGCAGTGGATAGAACACCAGCCCTGGAGTCAGGAGGACCCTAGTTAAAATTCAGTCTCAGACACTTAGTAGCTATGTAATCCTGGGCAAGTCACTTAATCACGATTTATCTCAGCTTCCTCTTCGGTAAAACAGGAACAATAATAACACCTACCATGAGAAGTTCTTGATTGTACCAAATGAGAAAATATTTGTAAAGTGCTTAGTACCTAATACATAGCAGGCACTTGATAAATGCTTATTAAATTAAAATTTAAAAATGAATGAATGAATGTTAGTGAATGAATCTGAGACAAATGCACATAAATGCATTAAATGCACCAAATTTTAATCCAGCACTCAGAGGTACTCACTACTTCTATTTGTACTGAGTAGTGTGTTAGTAATGAAAAACAAGATAGAAAAAAATAATATCTATTTTGTACTTAGCTATAAGTGACTTCCAAGGTGTACTCCACTCCCAAGAGCTTTACTCCATATTCTCCTTTCAGCATCCTCCACAGGTTATTATCCATTTCACACATTTTGCTTCCTATCCTGCACCTGTGAGATGCCCTTTTCTCTAAATTAACTTTCATGTCAAAACGATGAACTAAGGAGACACCTGTATCTAACTATTTGAGCAGAACAGTGATAAAAGGATTCAAACCCAAAGTTTTCAGTTGCTGGCTGGCCTGAAAAATACTATTTCTGCATTTTCTTCAGAAGGTCAAGTTGGAATTAGGTAAATATTAGGCTGTATCTAGTTCTGCAGGGTACTAGGAAGTCCCTTTTCAAAATTGTTTAGACACAGAAGCAAACTCTATTAATTGTTTTCCCTGTTTAAGGAAACCCAACTAGCTGGTCCCAAGGAAAAGATTCCTTATGGAGACTTATAACAACCTTGGTGTCAAATCTGAGGGTCTGAGAAGCAGGCTGAGGAAAGCTGCAGTGATGCCCTTGGATATCGTAGGTTGAAAGAGACATAATAACAGTGATTGGCATATGATGACAAACCCCCGAAGCAACTCAGACATTCACAATCTTAAGCAAATGACTTTACTCCATTGATAGAAATATCAAGTTTACATAGTGTTATAGCTTTTAAGAGACATAAGTTTACCGAGAGAAATTATCAGTTATTAACAAAGGTCTTGTCATATGCGAAATGATGGGTAAAGAAGAGAGCGTGAAAACAGTCTTGGTGGGATAATTTTGAGATAGTGGTATAACAATTTTTCAGAAACATCAACAAAATTGCCAGCACCCTTCTGATTGTCACGGAGTGAATATTTGAAAGGAAATTGCTTTGAGATGTAGTGGTACATAATCTGAAGAAAATATTCTTCATATTGGTTAGGTTTATCTTGAAAATTAAATGAGTAAATGAGACCAACATCTAGAGAACTTAAAAATAGAAATGTTTTCTGGAATATGTCGACACTTACGGTAAAAACATATTTCTTTTTAAGTATCTGAGTATCATCTTAGTTGTGTAGCATCATCATTTCTTTGCTTTAGGAAAGTAAAACGGAATCAAGTCCATAAAAGAAAAAGGTTGCTAGACAACATTATGTTTAGAATCGAGTGTTTATTCTTGTACATAAGTATTAGGATATATGATATGATACGATTTGTTATGATACAAAGCATGTCAGTGAAATATTAGTGAAGATTTAAGGTTTAAAAACTTATTATTTAAGCTATCAAAGCTTGAAACTACACCAAGATATTGGGAACACCCTCTGTATAGTATCCATTACACCGCACACACACACACACACACACACACACACACACACACACACACACACACACACACACACACCAATACACACACAGTTAGGTGGCATAATGGTTAGAATACTGGATTTGGAGTCAATAATTCCTGAATTATAACGTTGCCTCTGCCCCTTCCTAGCTGTGAGACTCAGGACCAGTCACAGAAACTCTTTCAGTCTCAATTCCCATATTTATAGCATGTGAATAATAATAGCACCTACTTTTGAGTTATTGTGAGGATCAAATTTTTCAAACCTTAAAGTGTTATGCAATGTTAGCTATTAGTATAAATTATACATTATCTTTGTATGGATTTCAGTAAAGTTTGTTACTGGCAGGAATGCTAAATAAAGATCAACAGACTTTTAATATAGGTATTCTAAGGAGGGTAGGAATTGAGAAAGAGAAATATGCACAGGAGGTTTAAGTTCAAGTAGCTTCACTTAACCCCAATTTATGTGATAATCAGAAGTATTAGGAAATTAAATCTGAGCCTCATCCCTATCTGACTCCAGTGGGACTAGGAAATGGAGACCTCCCTTTGAGGAGGAAACAACACTTTTTTTCTTCAAAGGATGTTGTGGACTCATGGAGGCCACGGGAAAAGTGTCATTTAGAAGAAACAGAGGAAGAAGCAGAAAATAATAGTTAGGGACTCCCACTTGAGGCTCATTAGGGCAAGTACTTGCTAATTTGAGTGCTGTGCCGGATGTGTATCTCAAAGGAGATCTTGAGACTCAGATGTTAAGTCAGAAATCAGGAAAATCTGTCTTTGATTTATTGATTTCCCCCCCTCCCACAATTTTCTAGAGTTAAGAAAATGATAGAGAAAAATGTTAATAATGCAAATTAAGCATAAAAATTTCACATACTTTAAATATTTTCTTTCTGGAGACCCAGTTGCTTAATATTTATTAGCATACTTTTTTGGGAAACTTTAGCTTATTTATTTATTTTTAGTTTTCAACATTCATTTCCACAACACTTTTGAGTTCCAAATTTTCTCTCCATCTCTCCCCTCTCCCACCCCAAGACACCCTGTGTTCTGATCACCTTTTCCCCCGATATTCCCTTCTACCATGACTCTCCCTTCCCTTGTCCCCATCTTCTCTCTTTTCATGTAGGGAAAGATAAATATCTATACCCTGTTATCTGTATTTCCTATTTCCCAGTTGCATGCGAAAACAATTCTCAACATTCATTCCTAAAACTCTGAGTTACAACTTTTCTCCCTTCCTCCCTCCTATCCCCACTAAGAAGACAAGGAATTCAATATAGACCATACGTGTGTAGTCATGCAAAAGACTTCCATAATAGTTATGTTGTGAAAGGCTACATTTCCCTCCATACTATCCTGTTCCCCATTTATTATATTCTCTCTTTTGACTTTGTCCCTCTGCAAAAATGTTTACTTCTAATTACTCCCTCCTCCCATTTGTCCTCCCTTCTATCACCCCACACACACCTCACCTCCCTTTCTCCCCTACTTTCCTATAGTGTAAGACATATTTTCATGCCAAATTGAGTATGCATGTTATTCTCTCCTTAAGTCAAATGTGATGAGAGTAAGCATCACTTTTTCCATCTAACCTCTCCCCTTTTCCCCTCCATTGAAAAAGCTTTTTCTTGCCTCTTTTATGAGATGATTTGCCTCATTCCATTTCTCCCTTTCTCTTCCCAATATATTCCTCTTTCACCCCTTAATTTTACTTTTTAGATATTATCCCTTCCTATTCAACTTACCCTGTGTCCTTTTCTATATATGTACACATATATAAAATGTATCTATATCTATATATATGTATGTAATTCTTTCAACTACCCAAATACTGAGACAAGTTTTGAGAATTACAAATATTATCTTTCCATGTAGGAATGTAAACAGTTCAACTTTAGTAAGTCTCTTATGATTTCTCTTTCCTGTTTACTTTTTCATGCTTTTCTTGATTCTTGTGCTTGAAAGTCAAATTTTCTATTCAGCTCTGGTCTTTTCATCAAAAATGCTTGAAAGTCCCCTATGTCATTGAAAGGCTTTTTTCCCTCTGAGGTATTATACTCAGTTTTGCTGGGTAGGTGATTCTTGGTTTTAATCCTAGTTCCTTTCATTTCTGTAGTATCATATTCCAAGCCCTTCAGTCCCTTAATGTAGAAGCTGCTAGATCCAATGTTATCCTGATTGTATTTCTACAATACTCAAATTGTTTCTTTCTGGCTGCTTGCAATATTTTCTCCTTGACCTGGCAACTCTGGAATTTGGCTCCAATATTCCTAGGAGTTTTCCTTTTGGTATCTCTTTCCAGAGGCGATCAGTGGATTCTTTCAATATTTATTTTACCCTCTGGTTCTAGAATATCAGGGTAGTTTTCATAGATAATTTCATGAAAGATGATGCATAGGCTCTTTTTTTGATCATGACCTACAGTTAGTCTCATAATTTTTAAATTGTCTCTCCTGGATCTCTTTTCCAGGTCAATTGTTTTTCCAGTGAAATATTTCACATTGTCTTCTAATTTTTCATTATTTTGGTTTTGTTTTATAATTTCTTGGTAGTCATTAGCTTCCATCTGCTCCTCTCTAATCTTAGGAACTATCTTCTTCAGTGAACTTTTGAACATCCTTTTCTATTTAACTAATTCAGTTTTTTAAAGTATTCTTCTCCTCATTGCCCTTTTGAATCTCTTTTGCCATTTGAGTTGGTCTATTTTTAAAGGTTTTATTTTCTTCAGCATTTTTTGGGGTCTCCTTTAGCAAGCTGTTGACTCACTTTCATGATTTTCTTGCATCACTCGCATTTCTCTTCCCGATTTTTCCTCCACCTCTCTTACTTGATTTTCAAAATCCTTTTTGAATTCTTCTGTGGCCTGAGACCATTGCATATTTTTTTGGAGGGTTTGGATGCAGAAGTCTTGACTTTGATGTCTTCCTCTGATGATATGCATTGTTGTTCCTCTTCTGAAAGGATGAAAGAAAATACCTGTTCAACATGAAAGTAACCTTCTATAGTCTTATTTTTTTCCCCTTTTGGGGCATTTTCCCAGGCAGTTACTTGACTTTTGAGTCCTTTGTCAAGTGGAGGGAATACTCTAAGGGCATGTAAGTTCTCAGTTCCTCCAAGGGGGCACAGTCAAAGGAGAGGTATTTACTCCTCTCTTGGCCTGCACTCTGGTCTGGGAGCCACCACAAGCTCTCCAAAATCTTCACCAGCTCATACAGGTGAATGCTCTTCCTCACCCCAGGCCTGCTACTCAGGGCTGAGATCCAGATCAGCTGCTTGATTACTCCAGGGTCTTTAGGCTAAGGGCTCCAAAAATGGAGACTGCCACCACCTGGGTCTGAGGCTAGGGCAGGACCCTGCTCCCTTCTCACATAAAAGAAGGAGCTTTCTTACCAACCTTTCAATCTGTATTTGGCGTTTATGAGTTGAGACATCTGGGAACCATAGGTGCTGCCCATGATTCCTTGCCCTCAAGCCTGCTCCAGTCCTGTCTCTGCTGCACTGCATGGCTAAGGCTGGGCTTCACTCTGCTCTAAGCCTAGTGTGATGGACCTTTCCTGTCAGCCTTCCAGGCTGCCTTGGGCTGGAAATCTATTTTATTCTATCATTTTGTGGCTTCTGTTGCTCTAGAATTTGTTTACAGTCATTTTTACAGGTATTTTATGGGCTATGGGAGGAGAGCTACAGCAGGTCCATCTTTCTACTCTACCATCTTGGCTCTGCCCCCTTATTACCAAACTTTTAGACCCAACATGAGCAATGTCTGCTGCTTCCAGGATATAAAAGAGAACATGATAGAGAACCTTCAAAAGGTAGCATGAACCAAATGAAGAAATATTATTCGGGATCCAATTCTGACCAATAAGAAAGAATTGGTTGTGAAGCAGAAATGATGGCTCTCTTGGGTGGACATGACCATTCAAAATACAGTTGATGATACAGGAGGAGAGGAACAACAGGTTTCTGACATGCACTTTACATTGATTTTATGGTCTACGTACTCCCTATATTCTACATGGATTTTAAAGGGTACAGATGAAGTTTAAACAGGATGCCTTGACCTAAAAATGCTGTAGGGAAAGTCAACCCCAGAACCTGAGGAAACTTTCAAGAGTGAAATTCTGATGACATAAAGAGAAATAATTCTAGTGAGGAAGCTGTCTAAAGAAATCAGTGTGGAGTATCAGGGAACTCATAAACAAACTTGGGCTTTAAATATTACAAAAGATAGAAATAAGAGCAGGATAAAATACTACAGTGAGATAGTAGAGGGAGAAGAGCAGAGGTCCCAAGACAAAGCCTTGGGGAACACCGATAGTTCTATGAATCTTTAAATTAAGTCACCTTATACTATGTTACTTCGTAAGCTTAAGAAAAAAGTGTAAATAAAGTGAGAATGGTGAAAAACACTATGAAAACATAGAAACTTCATGCTTTTGGAACATGGATACATTCCTTAAAAAGAAAAGAACTGTAAGGCATTGGACATAGTGAACATTAAGCAATATTAAAAAATAAATTTGATTACATTTTCACAGACATGGATTACCTTGATACTTACATGGTAATCATTGACAAATCACCTATGTTACCTAATCATTAGAATTAAGGTTAAAATGAATACAGTGCTAGAAGAAAGAATGAGAATGAAAAAGAGATATGTGTAATTAAAATTGTAATCTGACTTGTTTTTAAGAAGTTGTTGGTGGTGAAAAAATGGAATGTAAAAATGGAATGAAGGCATGGTATAGATGACCAGTTCCTGTAACTCCATGCAGAAATTCAAGCAATGTAAATCAACTGTCATAACAGAGACCAAAAGATTAAAATACTTTTACTTTAGTCAGCAAACACTTGATACTCCTTACTGTGGAGGAAGATTTTGTTCACAGGTAAAATGGATTTAGGCTATTCAGATGTTTATAAAATCTTGCAGAGAAGGATGGCAGAAGATTGTGAATGGTATTATCTGACAAGAAATGAAGCAGTAGAAGGTAAACCTTTCTCAAAGGAAGCATGACAAGAGACCTGACTAAATGAAATCAACCAAGGGTACTTAAGCATGATTCAATCAAGCAGGGACTAGACATTTATTAAGTACCTATTATGTTTGAGTCATGAAAATAGAATTGAACAATTACTACTTGAAATTATCCCAATGTTAGAGAATACAAGTGCATATATAAACATACACAGAATAAATATAAATAAATACAAAATGCTTAAATCCAAGGTATTTTGAGAGTGAGGGCACTAGCAAAGGAGGTAGTGAGGAGACAAAGGTTTTATGTAGAAAGTAATATGAAATAAAGGAAGAATCCTGTGAGGTATAGATGAGAGAGTGAATTCTAGATTTTGGGACTGGCCAGAGCCAAGGCAAAGATATGGACTTCTGTCATTTCCAAGGGGCAGAGAGGCAGCTAGTCTAGCTGTATGACATGTTGAGGAAGGAGGAATAATGTACAAGGAGACTAGAAAAATAGGTTGAGGTCAGGTTGTAAAGGACTTTTAAAGTCAAAGAGGAGATTATGATTGATCTAGAGGCAATATAATACCACTGGAGTTTATTGATTAGGGAAAATAACATGGTCAGACCTGTGCTTAAGGAAAATCAGGAATGTGGAGAATAGGCAAATGTGGACTAGCAGTAACTGCTGGGTGTTATGATAGGAAGATGGTCTGTGGGCAACGTGGTGGGTCACATGTACCCATGTGGCATATTGCTTTTGGAGACTTCACTTATTCACATTCATATTCATTCATCCAACAAATATTTGTTAGACATTAACTAAGTATAATATATATGAAAGGGTTCCTGTTTTCATGCAGCATACAATGGCTATGCACAGAGAGGTGAAGGAATTGCTTAAAAGAAGTTGTCTAAACTCTTTTGAACACCTATTTGTTAGTCCCCCACCAGCCTTTTTATTAAAGGCATGAAAATTAAAAAAAAAAAGTGGGTTAGTTGACAAAGTGTGATACATAGTTACTTAAAATTCTTATTAAGATGTTCATGTAGATAATTATACTATCCAGGAGTGGGGAACCTGCAGCCTCAAGGCCACATGTGACCTTCTAGGTCGGTGGGTATGACCTTTTGACTGAGTCTGTGTTTTACAGAACAAATTCTTTTATTAAGGGGATGTGTTCTGTGAAGTTTAGATTCAGTCAAAGGACTGCACTTGAGTACCTAGAGGGCCTCAAAGGTGCAAGTTCCCCACCCTTGTACTATACATTAGAATATGATGAGCATAATGAAAGAATATGAGATACTATAAAATCTAATTATATGGAAGCCATATCTAGATACAACAGTCTCTCTCTCTCTCTCTTTCTTTCTCTCTATTTGTTGGAAACCTTAAGAAAGTCTGCATGTCACCCACAAATTCTCTTGAACTGAAAGAAAACCTTATGAATTTTAACAACAATAATAAACCTAATATTTTTTGAGACAATATACAACCAATTCTTGTAATCATTTCCTTACCCTTTGGCTCCTTGATAGAACATAGAATGAAAGGGATTCAACTCAATCCTAGGCAGAGCTTTTACCAAGTAATATGAATCTTCTGGAAAGAACCAGAAAAAGAAAGAAAAGTCTACATTGTTGGCTGTGAGGTCTTAATTACTGAATTACAGTCACTATTTGATTTTAGAATTATCTACTAAGTGCTGGTCAGCTGACTTGAACTCAATTTTCTACTTGAAATGGTTGATTAGTACTCATTAAGAGGGAGTGATCTTCAGCCACTTGTGCCATGAAGCATGCTGTGTAATCGTCTGAATCTTGACTGGTGCACAGGGTGTCTCACCACAGCTGTGAGCCTCCTCCTCTGGTCCTTGAATTATTGTCTTACCTGCTTTTGTCTCTCACCCACCTGAAAGTGGTTTGGGAGCCTCTGGCAACTTCAGAGGAGAGAAGCCTGCTCAACTCATTTCACCTATCTCTGTATTGACAGTCACCAATATTGCCTACACTTCTCAAAGCAGATGGTGAACAACAAATCAGAGGAGATTCTCCTACTAACTTTTCAATTGGGCAGCAGTGGTTGTATTATTTAGAAAGCATTTTATTTGCCTGTATGTGGTCATCTGTAAGGTCATCTCTTTTCTGTGTGAAATTTACTGTTTATGCAGATTCTTAGAAAAATCTGATTCCCTTTCCCCAGTGGGGTCAATTTTTAAAATCTGGTCTCAGAGTTTCTTCTCATTGTGTATGGTCTCCTAATTGATTTCCCTTAACTGAGTCTCTTTTCTTTTAAATTTATTCTCATCGAATGTCTAAATTGAGATTCCTAAGACACAGGTCACTTCCTTACTTCACTCCATAAAAGACATACTCTTCTATCTGGCATTTGAAAGTCTTCATGATCTGATTCCATCCTAGCTTTCTAGGCTGATTGTTACCCTCCACCTTACCTCCCACCCCTTTCTTCACATCCTAGTGAAACTGCTTATTTGCTGTCCTCCAGTCACTGAATTCCTTCTCCTCTCCTTTGCATAGGTTGTTGCCTATCCCTTTAATGATCTTCCTCCTTATATCTATCTCTTTAAAATCTTGGATGTGGGGGGGGGCAGCTATATAAGGCAGTGAATGGAGTGCCAGCCTTGAAGTCAAGAGCACCTGAGTTCAAATTCTCAGACACTTTCTAGTTGTGTGATTGACTCCAGAAGCCAACCAAACAAAAAAAAAACTCAAACAAACCCAAAAACCAAAAAGAAAAGAAAACCCAAAGCAAAACCCCAAACTTTTCCATCCTTAAAGCCTAAACTTTGTGTCATAGAAGCCCTTACCTGATTTCCCTAGTTGTTAGCACCCCTCCACCAGAAACTACCTGTTATCTACTTTGTATTTCCTTATCTTTGCCTCAGTCAAACTGATACCTGACAAAGACCTTAACTTAAAAAGGCCAAGGTCTCCCACTGCATTCAGGGCCATCACTAACTGTCCTGATGTATATCTTGTCAATGGACTCCTGAGAAGAGAGTGAGGCTTGTGACTTTGCGTAGCCCTGCCCCACTTCATTCCAATTTACCTGCAAGTCATGGTATCACCTTACTGATGTCATGATCCTTTTTGAGAATGAATGATAAACAAAAACAACAACCTGTTTTTTCACAGAATTTAAGCTCTTTCAGGACAGGGATATTTCATGTTGGTCTTTGTATTCACAGTGTTTAACAGGGATTTACACATAGGTATTGGAATTAGCACTAGATTTTTTATTTCACTACCATAGGGAACTCCTAGATAAAGAAACCCTATCCTGTAATGCAGGTCATTTCCTTTTTTGCAAGTTAAGAGTTTTGAGAATTACCTAGTACAGAGGTTGTGACTGGCCTAGGTCATACAGTCATTATGTTCAGAGGCAGGACTTGAACCTATGTTTTCCTGTCTTTAAGGCCAGCTCTTTTTCCACGAGGTCATATTCCCTCTATGTGACACACAGGAAGTCCTTAACAAATGATTAAATGAATTACATTATTAAAAGTTTATTTTAATGAATTTGGATATATGGAAGATTCAAACTATTAAATATTGAATATCTTTGAATTTAAATCATTATTGTTACCTCTGATCTCATTAGCACAGGTAATTAAGAGGTGAGGACAGCATGCAAGTTGAAGGAGTTTGGTTTTGTTTCCCTAAATGAACGTGGAGAACATGTTACGTTTCCGATGCTTGACCAACATTTTAAAATGTTAAATATACTAAAGCTTCTGCAGTTCCCTAGCCTTTCCTCTGACTTGGTGAGCCTTCTGTTACTATGGAAAAGAGTAGGGGAAAAAAGGCAAGACAAGAAACTATAAGTGGAGATTCAGGTGATTTCTGCTGTCACTTGTCAACTTCATTACTTATTGTCCAGCCCCATCTGCAGTATTGCAAGACAGACTCAAAAGCGCAAAAGTGCTCTGGGAAACCCTAATATTAAACATATGGATTGATTTTTTTTAATTTCAAGTCACTTAGAGCCTCATCCTGTGGCCCTTTGAGTGGTGCAATAGGCTCAGCAAGGTTTGGCAAGGTTATGCCATTCTGTATATAATGACAGTAATAGCTCAGGACAAAGAGTTGTTACAGAAGCCAAAGGATGCGGAAAAAGATGGAACAGGGCAGGTAGGAAGGAGTGTGACAGAAAAAAAAACCCAGGGCCTTAAGTGACAAGGAGAGATATTTCTGAGTCCCAATTTTAGGGACACATGAACGTGCTTTGCTCCCAGATAGGCAACAGAGAGATGAATGCATTGCTGAAAAGGAGTTGTCTAGACTCCTTTGAATACCTTTTTGTTAGTTCTTCCCCCCTCTTTTTATTAAAGGAAGCAGAGCTGAAAAGGTAACAGGTGAGGTAGGTTGGCAAAGTGTGATACTCATTTCACACCCATTACTGGCTCTCAGAAAAAGTGACCACAGAGATCTCAAAGCACTGGTTCCTGTATGCCAAGGCAGGAATAATGAACTGGAGCTTCAGGACCCAGAATACATTATTCCCGTTGTGAAAATTCTTGACAGGAGTGAAATTCATTAGCTCTCTGCTCCAGCTGTGTGCTGCCACATCCACTGTTGGATCAGGGCTCCACTGAGGAGTGCAGCAGGCAGGGCGGGTATCAGGGAAGAAGGAGGGGGGTGGAAAAGTTTTTCTTGGCCAAGTTGTCATGTCCATTTGACAAAGAAAATGGATGAAAACAAAAAGGACCCTCCTTCCCAATATAGTGTATTTAATTGAGATCTTTAGGCTGAATTTAAAAACTGAAATATGAAATAAATCTCTTATCAGACAACAGCCAGACTGCAATGATTATTCAGATGAGCAAGAGAGGGAGTCTGTTCTGTAGTCAACATGACTTTTATCATTTATTAGGTTGTTTATCTGACTTCTTCTAAAAGTTTTCCAGGGATTCAAAAAAAATCAACTACATGGGTAAATAACTTTGTAGTCTTTATTAACTGATTTTAAAGCCATGTTCACAGCCCCACACCTTGCATTTGCTAAGGTCAGGGATGTTTCTCACACAAATAACCATTTTTTTTCCATGTTCTATAAATAACATTTGGAATTTAAAAGGTCATATGGGAAGGATGAAAAACGTTGATTTTTGTACCTCATTTGTCCCTTTACTCCTATATAATAGAACCTCTTTTGCTAGGGAGTCATTTTACTGTCTTTCAGTGAATATGCCAGTATCCACATAGTGATATTTTCCTCTTTTACTCCAGATTATGTATCAAATAAATTGATGATGGGTTCGAAGGGTGTAGAGTACGTGGATCAACTGCAATAGAAACCTTATAGAAGTATGTTGGCATAACCTCAGTAAAACATCTGAGAGTCTTCTACAAAAAGAATTGCAAGAACAGAGTAGGGTCTCTAGAAGTGAATTCCCAGATGAGGAAATTCACTTTCTGTAGAAAAGCGGCACCATGTTTCTGTACCTGTATCCAGTTCCCCCACGACCAGCTAATGTACAAACCATCTACCCTTTCCCACCATCTACCTCGCCCACTAGAAGTGGAACAGTACTCATGCTTCCAGATTGCTCCCTGCTTCTAACTTGAGATACAGTAAGCAAATCAATAGCTACTTCTGAATCCCGCATCCTTCCTTGGCTATTGCTCCCCTTTGTATGTGATTTCCTTCCTATTGGAATGGAGCTGTCTCACTTTTATCTTTGTATTCCGGATACAAAGAAGGCTGTGGCACCTCGTAGGTATTTAATAAAGGTTTTTCATTCATTCACTTTCATGGGAAAAGGAGAGAAAAGCCCTATTTGAATTCTTCTCCTTTTTCTTTGGTCAATGCAACTTGTGCCAGGATGAAATTGAAAATGCTTATGACTTTGCTTGTCTTTACCTTCTGTCTATAAACAAATTTTATCATATTGGAGAACCAGTTTTTACTTTGAAAGCACTTTATACACTTCCCACTCCACCCCACAATCAATAATTTTTTAATCTGTAGTTATTTAAATAGTTACTATAAGTAGTTCTTAAGTAGTTATATAAAAAATACTTCTTTCTTCTTGAAATAAGTGTTTCAATAAACAAGGAGTTTTTTATTTTATATACTTTATGCCAGGTTTTACTCTAGGAGCTGGGAAAATAAACACAACAATGTCCCTTGCCTCGGAGAATTTTCATTTTCTTAGGGGAAACAGTGTGCATACATGTAATAAATATATACAAAGGAAATAAGAGCTCAATAAAATTAATGGTGGACGAGAGAGGGACTAGTAGCTAGAGGATTTAAGAAAGATCTCATGCAGAGAGTAATGTTTGAACTAAATTTTGAAGGAAGCCATCCTTCAAATACCATCCACCAATGGTGGTGCACTATCCATCAGTGACAAGACAATTAGAAAATCCTCTTCCAAGTGGCATCTTGTCTCAGCATCATTTTAATCAGCAAGCATACATTAGCTCCTACTAAATACCATACAAAATGCCAAGTACTACAAAGACAAAGGTGACATATGCTACACATTCTAACAGGGAAAATAACATGTCTCTGTATAAGCAAGTATAGAATATTTACCAAATGAATGGTAGGCTTAATAATAGAGGTGTAACTATGAGTATCTGGAGTGATCATGATGTCTTCATATTAAAAGGTAAATAAATTGAGTTTTGAAGTAAAACAAGTATTCAAAAAAGCAGAGGTAGGGAAGAGGAGGTGTTCCAGTTATAGGGGTCAGCAATGCAAAGGCAGAGAGATAGGACTTGGAGTACCATGCATGAACATAGCTAATATAGGGTTCATGTAATGTGTAAGAATGTGTAAGAAAATTGGAGATGTAGAATGAGGCCAAGTTGTGAAAAGTTTCACATTCTAGAGGAATGAATATTATTCCTAGAGGTAATAGGGTGCCCCTGGAGTTTGAGTAGGGGAAACAATATAGGTATGCCCTTAAAAAAATCACTTTAGCAACAATTGGTATGTGGATAATAGTGATGTGAGAGAAGACAGGGAGATGAAACGGAAGAATGCTGCTAGAGATGACAAGGACCTAACCAAGGCAGGTAGCTATTCGTGTATATAAGACATGTTGTAGAAATGGAAACACAGTATTTTGCAACTGATTGAGTACTTCATACAAGTGACAGTATGGAGCTAAGGTTGATGCCAAAATTGCAAACCTGGTGTCTATAAAGTTGATGATGGTGCCAGCATTCCTAGGGAAATTTAGAAAAGGGATCAGGTTTTCTTTTTCCTTTTTTGAACATACCATAATATAATATTCTGCCTAAGATTGTAAGATAGAGGGGATGGAGATTGAGAATGGGCTTGAGTCTGTAGAGTTTCATGATTGGGTAGGATCAATGGTGCTTTTTCAACTATTTCCTGAGTAGGAAAATTCATAGTGGAGAAGTACTAACACAAGAGGAAATCAGAAATTCTGTGCACTGAGACCATAACAGAACATGTACAGACAAGTCAACAAGAGGAAAAGGGTTAATATCAAGTGATGATACCACAGGCAGAAGAAAACTTAAAATCTGGAACAGGAAATGGATAAGTGGTATCAGCAGGAAGCAAGGCTGAAGTTTCAGACTGAAAGAGTTTGGGATCAGATGATGGGCAAAACGTCAAGCTAGTGAAGGAGGCAGGTTGGTTCAGTGAAAAAACATTGAATCTGGACTGGAATTCCCAATATTATGGCAATGTTGGATTTAACTGCTTTGGGTTTTAGTTTCCTCACATATGAACTAAGTTGTTTATAATAGATGACTTCTAAAATTCCTTCCAGCTCTAAATCTATGATCCTGTAAGCCCAAAGAAAGAGAGTTGTTTGTTGGCCTTTGATGGGCACATTTAAATGTTAAGACTAGACCCAAGAAGTCTGTCCCCCAGAGTCCAACTTTGCCCCAAGTCCCATCAGGTACAGAGTCCTTAGGGTTGCCACTGCCTTTTATCAGCTTCCCTGCACATCTTGGGGGTAGAAACCATTGATTTAGAATTGGAAGAATTCTGGGAGAATATTGAATTCATCTACCCATTTTATAGATAAAGAAACCAAAACTAAAAGAGTGACTTGTCAAAGGTCACACCTCTTGGCTATTTAGCAGATTTAGGATTCTAACCTGGGATTTACGACTGATGGAAGATTAATGAGCATCCTTTTCCTCTTCCATGCTGCCTCCTTTCCTACCATCTCACCAAATCTTTTCACTCATTGTTATCATTGAATTAAAATAAATTATCTTATACAAGCAAGAACAAGGCCAAGTATTTGGTTTCTGGGCTAGAGCAAGAAGTAGAACTAGATGTGAAAGCCAGTTGCTAAGCTTTGGCTGACATGTGACTCCATGTTGGACCAGTGATTGACCCAGCTATGTACTAAGAAGTTATACATGATATCTATGTTGTTCAGGCACACTTAGGTAAGAAATTCAAAGTTAGAAAACTACTAGTTTAGCATATTTCATTTCATCCATCAAAATGCCCTTGTGGTTGATAGGAAGGATGGATGGTGGCATTGAAGTCCAGACCACCTGCTGATTGATTATCTCTAAGGTTCCCTTTGAACTCAGTCTTTGTGAATCTGTCCAGCAACAGTAATCATATATACAAAAATGACCCAAAAATCCACCATCATGCACGTAGAGAACTGTAGGGCTGGAGAGCTTGCACATGTGCAAGCCTGGAAGTATAAACTGGAAGCAATAAACTCCCTGACTTGTGATCCGATAAGTGTTTATATTCCTTCTTTGTACGTCCTCATCCACAGTCTTCTCACCAACTACCCTACAAGAGATGCTCTCATCATCTCTTGCTTGGATTTCCTATCTTGTGTCTCACTCCTTTAAAATCCACTCACGACACTCCTGCCATTTGTCTCATATGGTCATGACTATCACTCCATTCTCAATAAAACCACATAGTTCCTTTTTTGTTTTTATGATCAAATATAAACTCATCTTTCTGACATTTGAGGCCCCTTTATGTGCTGGTCCCATTCTAACTTTTTAGCTTTATTGCACTATATTCCCCTGCATGTAGTTTACATTCCAGTCCAGGATAGCTAGTATTATGTTCTTCATACATAGAAACTGTATTTCCTATCCTTTTACCTTTCGATTGGATCTTCCCCCATGCTTGGAATGCATACTCTCCTCACCTTTACCACTTAAGATCCCTAGTTTCTGCTCTGATTCAGTTCAAGCTCTACCTTATAGTTGATGCTGTCCTTGGTCCCCCCAGATGCTATTTCCCTTCCATCAAATTGCTTTGCAACTGTGTTGAAGAATGTACACACACATATGTGTGCATCATATTGTCCTGAGAGTGTTTCTGATTCCCTTAAGGCAGAACACTTCACTTCCTCCTTTGCACGCCCAGCACAGCACTTGGCATGTGGTGGGCACTTAATAAATGCTTGATTGGTTGATTAGATCCTCTCTTCACCACAGTATGAAATAAAAGAAAGTGTGCAGCCCAGTTATTTTTATCCTCATTTCATAAAGATTTATTGTCTGTGAAATTACCTACCATTCGTAAAAGATTCATCTTTTTATTGTATTGAAAACTTCTTTTTTTTCCACCAGTGCAGATTCATAGCCCCTCCTTGGATCACAGCACCTCCATGCTGCAGCAGTTATTGTTCAGAATTTCTGATGCTGAGATGCTTTAGTTTTTACCAAGTTGGCCCTCATATGAAAAGTATGGTATCATATGGTATCATAATGGAAGCATTTCTATCTTGGTAGGACATCACAAGATCCTTTAAGATCATAGATTTAGACTTGGGAGGGACTCCAGAAATCTTTTAGTTCAAGCCTCTCATGTTAAAGATGAGGAAACTGAGGCCCATGGAAGTTATGACTGATTAATGGTTACAGAGGTAATAAATGACAAGCTCGGTTTGGATCCAGGTTTTTCAATTCTAAATCCAATGCTCTTTCCAGTATACTATGCTCCTTGCCCTCATTGAGCAAGTTTCTCCTTCTGTGGTATAGTCTTTGAGATACTAGGTGCCTTAGTGAGGCTTCACAGTAGTCCTTTATTGTAGAATGAATTTCTACAAAACTTTATTAAAACTATTTCAATTTTTTAACTTGAAATTTGTATTTTACCTAAAAATTAAGTCAGATTGTTACCTAGTCTAGTTTGATCTGATAAACACTACAAAACAATTCGTTAAGTATGTAAGGGAGAATGAAAAATATAATCTTAGCAAATGAATGGAAACCCTGATCTGTCAGCTCTTCTTGTGCTGATATTAGAATGAGGAGACTGAAATCTTCTAAAAGAAATGGAGTTGAAAAGACATTTAGTCACTCATGACGAAGGGATTGAATATGCAGAATGAGACACATATTTTGGACATGGCCTATGTGGAAATTTGTTCTGTTGGCTATTTGTGTCTGGGTTTTTTTTGGAGGTGAGAGAGAGAAAAATACTTGTCAAATGATCCTTTTTTTTTTTTTTAAACATAAGGGCTCTGCAAACATTCGGGAAAGATCACGTGCACCATTTCCTTGATTTCCACAAAGTGTCCTAGCATTTCTCAGTTGTTTCCTTATTAAAATAAAAAGCAGAGTCTTTTTGACATCTCATTTGGGGACAAATTTATCTCCCATCAAGAGTGAAAGGTTCTGTTTGGATGGCTGAAGAGATTCTATTTTCATGAACACTGAGTGTCAGGCATTCATTTGTGTGCCAGTGAAGACAGATGGTTTCTACACCAGTTTAGTAGGATGGCTTGGCTCCTTGGAGGTGGTATGCATGAGGGAGGCTAGAGTTTATACTCTTCACAGTGAGTTCATTAAATGACCTGAAACACCAGAAAACAAACCTGCCACTGGCATCATGCTTTGTGGTTGCATCGAGATGTGAAACAGTGAGGGCACTGGAATCAAAACATCTCAACCACATATAAATTGTATGAACATAGGTAAGTCACCTCATTTCTTATAGCCTTATTTTTTCTCTCAAAATGGGAGTGATGATGATCTACCTTGGGGGGGTTCTCAAAAATGAGTTATTGCTATTAATTTGTTTCATTTAAAATATAAATGTTGCTCCAAGACATGGAAAGGTGTAGAGTGATGCTTAGCAAATGACAAAGTCCAATGTTACAGTATAGCTGTAAAGTAAATTAACAGCTCAAAAAAGCTCCCAGCTCTTGCTCTTTCCTTCTTTCCTTCATTTCCTCTCTTTTCTTCCTTCTTCTCTATCACTCATACACATTGGACCTTCATAGATGCTCCTTAGTTTGGGAGAAAATGGAACTGAAAAACTGTTATGCTAAGGTTAATATTTTATTGGCCTGTCTCTCTGTTTCTCTCCATCTCTCTTTCCCTTCCATTACATTTAAAACTAAAATTCCTTGGAGGAAATGATGCTTAACCCAAAGGAATGAAACTCTAAAGGTAGAATTTCCCGGTGTAGAATTTAATCATTTCCATTTGTTCCTTGATTAAAGAGCACCTTTGTGGGCTGTGTGGGTGGTTGGGTGGTGAGTGATCAGGAGTCAGAGGAGAAAAAAAGAAGGGAAGAAAGGAGATTTATGGGATGGGTTGAAATGATTGTTCTGCTACTTCATAACTGTACCAAGAAGTTGAGCCTGACCTTTATTTGGCCTTACTATTGTACCTTTCAGTCTTTGAGCCTTTACTGGGGAAAGGAAAGAATAGTGCCACCTACATTCTTTCACTGAAAATAAGCCTTATGCACAGGCAAGATTATGACTATAACTTGTCACTTCTGAAGAGTGATTTATAGTTACCTCCCCACCTCCACCCCCCCACCAGCAACTAGCTATTAAATTTTTCCTCAGTATCTTTTCTCAGGCTTTTTCTTAATTCTTTCCTTAATTAGAAAAGCTCAAGGAGGGATGGACCATTCCATTTATAAAGATGCAAACACATTTAAAATATGACAGATAAAAGAAATCCTGCGTGATGAAGTTCACCAAGAAAATGGTCATTTCCCCCTGCATTTTCAAAGCTCCCAAAATCCCAGTCATACTGGTATGACGACTTCTCTTCCTTGTTTTCTTTAATAGGCCCCTTTCAACTCAGTGTGTATCATTATTTCATATACTTCTCCCAATCTGATTAAACTGCTCCCATGCAAACCTGAAATGAAACCCTGGCAGTCTTAATAGGAAATCCATAAGTTTCAACAAGGGTACTCACAGGGAAACTTTCATACTCTATAGAGTGGCATAGCTACTTTAATGAACTAGACAAGACTTTCATTCTGTATTTGATGTGAGAACAGAGAAAATGTGCTAAGCCATATGGCATGGGTATGGCACTGGTAGATATGTGTCTTTATTTGCAAGGTCCAGCTATGTTACCAACTTATTTTAGCTAAAGTCTATGCTGTATTGATAATTGTGTTTGATTTTTTTATAACAAAAACCAGTTTGATCCAGCAAGGGATTTTGAAGGATACCTCTGCTTACATATAGTTGAGTATGAGAGTTAGACTGTATTGGAAAAAAGGAATGAAAGAAACTAGGCTTAAATCCTGGTTCTGTAGAAGTACTAATGCGTGTGGCCATGGGAAAATCTTTTGACCTCTCTCGACCTCTCTTTTTGTACCTGCAAAATGAGAAGGATGGACCAGAAGATCTCTAATGTCCCTTTGAGCTCTAGACTCTGTTAATAGCCTGTGATCTAGGTTTGAAGGGAAATAGAAAAGTAAGGAATATAATGAGGATATAATGGTAGTTGGTAATTCATGTCAGTTTCTTTTTGTGTGGATGACCTGGATTACCTAGTTAGTCTGCTGAGGGTATGACAACCTCTCCTACTCATTACAAATAAAACATTGTATCAGTGCCCAGTACTCATCTTACTCCATGAAGGAAAGGAGAGTCACAGTGACCACATGCCACCTGGATTGTCACTGTCAAGCAATGGATATGATGGCAAGAAAAAATCACTCTGAATATTTGTGGAAATTTTGAAAGTAGGAGAGGGGATAGGGAAAACTTAGAAAGTATATAATAAATGTAGACAACCAAAATTCATACCAAGTAAAATAACTTTCCCTTAGTAGTAAGGTACAATTTTAAAAAAAATTCAAGATAAAATTCCTCATTTCACTTTATTTCATAGGGACCAGAGTCCCTATCTAACTCCTGAATCTTGATCATTATTTTCCCCCCAAACTCAGCCTCCCTCAATTTCCCCTACTACTTACCCTTCCTTCCTCCATACCCCTACTGGCCTCATTATGCATCTTCCCCTGAGACATTGTTTGCCTGAATGATTTCCCATTATGTGCTTTCATGTTTCTCCATATGAATTTCAATGAGTCACAGCTCTTGTGTATATTGTAATTGTTCCTCTGTTTTTAGTTACTTTCTCTGTTATAAATGCATCATCTAATTCTGGGAATTCCTGGGATGGTTAATTCCTAGTCAGTTAGGGCAAGGTGCTAATGAGGCTAGTAAGGAAGGCTTGATTCTTGTATGGGTCAGTTAGCATCACATAAAGATTCTCAGCATTTTATGGCCATAAGCTAGAGACTGGATCCCCAATCCCAGCCAGATGTCTTGAAAATGCATTTTCTTGACATAAGATGAGAGAAGAAGTGGAAGTCTTCAGTGGATTGTTACTGGAGGAACAGCTCCTAGCTTATATTCTACTCAAGTTGAAAGTAAATGCGATGAAAAGAGTTACTTTAAGCTGAATGTCTTCTTTGTGGTATTAGCACCAAATTTCTGTACAAATTTGAACCTGTATTCTTTTAGAATAGATTGTCTCATTTTTGACCTTTTGTCCCAAGTGCCTAGCACAGACTCTGATACATAGTAGAAAATGAGTAAATATTTGTTGAAATAACTTGATTTTGCATCTTTCAATGTTTTTTCCAATAAATATCATTCTAAAGCAAAAGATTCATTTCATGCACGAAGTGGATTCTAATTCATGCCTAACTCAGATGATAGTTTTCAAGACTTGCTGTGGACCAAATAATTCAGTACCTGCACCCAAACAAATAACCAATCTCATTAAAAACAAAACAAAACAAAAACCTGGTCTGTTATTTGTACTATATAGGAGAATGTGAAAGGAAATTACATTTGATTTCTAATTTTCTCTGTAGGAGGAGGAAAATGTTTCTTTTTCATTATATAGCACCAAATATGCGTATTGTGTGAGTGGAGAAGGTTTGCTATTTATATGTATATATATATATATATATATATATATATATATATATATATATATATATATATATATATATATATATGCATACACATATTTAATTTAACCTTGTCAGGTAGTTATATTGAGGCAACAGAAAAAAAAAAGTTTCACAGAATTCCAATACATGTTCCTAGTATGGATTACTCTAGTAAAATGATAGATTACTTTGGATTACCTAGTTTCTTCAGGGAAAATTAAGACTGGCCAGCTGAGAGATAGATTGCCTAATAGACATGGCATCCTCATGCAAGACTAGCATCACCAGACTGGTGCTCACAAAGAAATGAAGCTATGTTTTATTACAAATGTATGATGGATGACTGCCTAAGTGATGAGTATGCTCAAGAGAGAATTAGGTATTGGTATATAAAAAGCTGGATTCCACTGAACCCACAGTGGAAAATGAAGGTGGATCCTGGGAAGGAAATAGCCACAAACTTCAAACAACCTAAGCCACTATTTCTGGGTACTTTTTATCTGGAGTGATTTTATTTCTTGTGAATTTGGTAATGAGGAGTAAAGACATGCCACTTTGTAAATGACTCAGAACATTTGCAAAAAATACCTCCTTAGATGATACAAATTTCTTTTTGGATTGGATAAGGAACGCTACTCGTATTTAGTCTACATTAATGTGACTTTGAAATACTCAAAAGAAGTTCAGGGTCAGCAAAAAGGTCAACACTGTAGCTCTGATGTCCTGACCTCTTAAACATTTCAATTGTGATAGGAACAATTGGAACAAAGGGCTATAAAACTATGCATACCCTTTGACCCATCAATACCATTGCTAGGTATGTATTGCAAAGAGATAAAAAACAAAAAGTAAAAGGACTTATATGCACAAAAATATTTATAGCAACTCTTTTTGTGGTGGCAGAAAATTGGAAATCTAGGGAATGTCCATCAATCGGGGAATGGCTCAGCAAGTTGTTGTATATGATTGTGATGGAATACTATTGTATTGTGACAAATAAAGAACAGGATGTTCCCAGAAAAACCAGGAAATGCTAATATGAATTGGTGCAAAGTGAAATGAGTAGAACCAGGAAAACTATGATGATAATATTCTATAATGATCAATTGTGATTGACTTATTCTCAGCAATGCAATGATCTAAGGCAATTCCTAAGAACTAACAATGAAAAATACTATTCATCTCCAGAGAAAAAACTAAGGAATGGAGTACGAATGCATATTGAAACATACTTTTAAAAAAACATCTTTTTGGTCTATTTTCTTTCACAACATGATTAATATGGAAATATATTTTGAATGATGGCACATGTATAATCAATATCAAATATCAAATCCCTTCCTCAATGGAGGGATAGGGAAGAGAGGGAGAGAATTTGGAACTCAGTATGTTTTTATAAAATGCTAAAATTGTTCCTAAATCTCATTGGGAAAAAATAAAATATTGAATAAAAGACAATTGAGGCCAACTCCACTCTGTTCAATGTAATTGCCACACATATTTACATGTATTGTGTATAGCAAGCTGGGGCTCAATTTCTGGACACTGTGACAATATGAGCCTCTTGTACAGGAACTCGTAGGAATCCATAAGCCATTGGTGGCAGAGCACATCAAAAAGAGGCAAACCCATTGTCTTCTACCCACTTAACCTACGTTCCTGTCCTGATCATGTATATTTGTCAACAACTGAACCCCACGCCCCTCATTATATTTTGGCCAGCACTATCTTGTTATAGCTGTGTGATACTTCAGTATCATCTCTGTAAATGACTTTATTTTTCATTGTGTTTGGCAGCTAGAAAATAGAATAAATTATTGGCTAGAATGTAATCTTCTCCTTCATAGTTGTGTGCTATGCCAACTCTGGCCATTAGTTGATGGGTGCATTTGATTGCTTCAGGCTCTCATTCTTGTCATGGTACTTTTTCATTATAGTAAACATTAACTTTGTTTAATTACTACTTTGTTACATATATTTAATTGGAATTCCAGGAACATACAGTAAAAGAAATGACTATCACCTGCATTGCCAGTCGACTTTCATTGCACCCAATGCTGGCAAAGAGTCACCTATAATGTATTTCTGACCAGTTGTCTAACTCCTCTCCTGTCTATGGGCTGACAGCTCTAACAGCTGCTACAGCTGCTTCTTCCACTATTATAACAGCCTCCAAGGCCCACCACTGTAGCTGCTGCTCTAGTTGGGGCCAGCTTCCACTCTCATGTCACAGACTTCTGTGGAATTTCTAAGTTGTCATAGGCTGGAAAAAATGTCTCACTCTGATTTTTGTTGACTCTGCTGCCAACATTTGATTAGAGGAGTTATTATAAAGAATTCTGGGAGAGTTCCGCTGGGTTGCTACCTCTTTCCTTCTTGGTTCTGCCCCTTGAATGTTTTCTAAATCCAGTGATATTTAAGTTTCTGTTCCAAAAATTTGCATGAAGCTGGAATTATGAAGGTATTAGTTATGTTAAACGTTCTCTTCCCATTAAACTTTGATTTTTATGATTCTAGGAAGTATCCAGCTTTCTCCTTACTAAATTTTGCTTGATGTCATGACTAGAAAAGAGATCTGTCAGTGATTTCTTTAGTTCATTGGTACAGTTTGACTGCTTGATTCAGTCTCAGAGTCTTCAGTTTCTATTTTTCCTCATTTTACATTAAAAATTTAATATTTTTAGATTCAAAAAGACCTTATTGGAGAAAATTTTCATGATTTGAAAAATGTGTTCAACATCTTTTTAAGTGGAGTCATATAACTTGTCATCATCCATGTGCATCATGCAACTAACATGATGTTAATTTGACATGAATTGCTCTAGTACCATTCTAATTTCTATTAAGAAAAAAATGGTAATGAGTTTGTATTCAACCTAGCCCTAAACTCATTGTCATCTTTTGTCTTTGAAAAAAAAATGCTGTTTTATATCTAGTATTCTTGACATTCTTTTGGTGGTGTGTTTTAAGTGGATATAATTTTCTAAATAGATATCAAATGCTTCAGAGTATTCACTATTCATGGATATTATGATTTTTATTATTTTGATCCTCCTAGCTTCTTCTTCCCTTTTCCCCCTTCATTCACTACCTCATTGACCATTTTCATTACCATTTCCATTTTTTTTTGATAGTGGTACTTAACAGAATAATGCCTTCCTTTATAGTGGGTAAAATCAATTAAGTCTTAAAACATGACAGCTTTGGCACTGATTAACTTCCCTGTACAATTGTACAAAGTTTAGAAAAATTGGCTTTGAAGAATGATGCATTCTCCTTTAACCTATAGATTCTACCTGTGTCCTTCATTTCTTATTCTGTTTAATGCTTATTTGCTTTTAGTTTTCAACATTCATTTCCACAAAATTTTGAGTTCCAAATTATCTCCCCATCTCTCCCTTCCCGCACCCCATAATGCCTTACATTCTGATTACCCTTCCCTCATATACCCTCCCTTCTATCACCCTCCCCTCTCTTATTCTCATCTTTTCTCTTTTCTTGTAGGGCAAGATAGATTTCTATGCCCCATTATCTCTATTTCTTATTTTCCGGTTGTATGCAAAAACAATTCTCAAGCATTTGTTCCTAAAATTTTGAGTTCCACCTTCTCTCCCTTCCTCCTTCTCCACCCATCCCTAGTGAGAAGGAAAGCAATTCAATATAGGCTATATGTGTCATTTTGCAAAAGACTTCCATAATAGTCATGTTGCATAAGACTGACTATATTTCCCTCCATCCTATCCTCCCCCTCATTTATTCTGTTCTCTCTTTTGACCTTGTCCCTCCCCAAAAGTGTTTTCTTCTAATTACTCCCTCCTCCCCTTTGTCCTTCCTTCTATTATCCCCCCACCTCACTTGTCCTCTTCTCCCCTACTTTCTTGTAGTGTAAGATAGATTTTCATACCAAATTGAGTGTGCATTTTATTCCCTCCTTAAGCCAAATATGATGAGAGTAAGCTTCACTTTTTCCCTCTCACCTTCTCCTTTTTCTCCTCCCTTGAAAAAGTTTTTTCTTGCCTCTTTTATGAGAGATAATTTGCCCCATTCCATTTCTTCCTTTTGCCTCCGAATATATTCCTCTCTTACCTCTTAATTTTATTTTTAAAATATCATCCCTTCTTATTCAACTCACTCTGTGCTCTCTGTCTATATACATATATATGTATATATAATATGTATGTATATATGTATATATACATGTGTGTGTGTGTGTGTGTGTGTGTGTGTGTGTGTAATCCCTCCAACTACCCAGATACTGAGAAAAGTCTCAAGAGTTGCAAATATTATCTTTCCATGTAGGAATGCAAACAATTCAACTTTAGAAGGTCCCTTATGATTTCTCTTTCTTGTTTATCTTCTCATACTTCTCTTGATTCGTGTGTTTGAAAGTCACCTTTTCTATTCAGTTCTTGTTTTTTCATCAAGAATGCTTGAAAGTCCTCTATTTCATTGAATGACCATTTTCTCCCCTGAAGTATCATACTCAGTTTTGCTGGGTAGGTGATTCTTGGTTTTAATTCTAGTTCCTTTGACTTTTGAAATATCATATTCCAAGCCCTTCAATCCCTTAATGTAGAAGCTGCTAGATCTTGTGTTATCCTAATTGTATTTCCACAGTACTCAAATTATTTCTTTCTACCTCCTTGCAGTATTTTCTTCTTGACCAGGGAACTCTAGAATTTGGCCACAATGTTCCTAGGAGTTTGTTTTATCAGATATCTTTCAGGAGATAATCGGTGAATTCTTTCAATATTTATTTTACCCTCTGGTTCTAGAATATCAGGGTAGTTTTCCTTCATAATTTCATGAAAGATGATATCTAGGCTGTTTTTTGATCATGGCTTTCAGGTAGTCCCACAATTTTTAAATTGTCTCTCCTTGATCTATTTTCCAGGTCAGTTGTTTTTCCAATGAGATATTTCACATTATCTTCCATTTCTTAATTCTTTTGGTTTTGTTTGTTAATTTGTTGGTTTCTCATAAAGTCATTAGCTTCCATCTGCTCTGTTCTGATTTTTAAAGAAATACTTTCTTCAGTGAGTTTTCTTTTCCATTTGGGTATTTCTGCTTTTTAAAGCATTCTTCTTCTCATTGGCTATTTGGACCTCTTTTGCCAATTGAGTTAGCCTGTTTTTAAAGGTATTGCTTTCTTCAGCATTTTTTTGGGTGTCCTTTCACAAGCTATTGACTCACCTTCATGATTTTCTTGCATTGCTCTCATTTCTCTTCCCAATTTTTCCTCCACCTCTCTTACTTGATTTTCAAAATTCTTTTTGAGCTCTTTCATGGCCTGATACCATTGCATTTATTTTGGAGGTTTTGAATGCAGAAACTTTGACTTCCTTTTACATTATGCATTATTGTTCCTTATCTGCAAGGGTGCAAGAAAATATCTGTTCTCCAAGAAAGTAACCTTCTATAGTCTTATTTTTTCCCTTTTATGGGCATTTTCCCAGCCAATCATTTGACTTTTGAGTCCTTTGTCAAGAGGAGGGTATAGTCTGGGGACCTGTAAGTTCTCAGTTCCTCCAAAGTGGCACAATCAAGGGAGGGGAGTTTTCTCCTCTCCTGGCCTGTGCACCAGTCTGGGGCAACCAAAAACTTTTCTGCCTAGAATCTGGGAGTAGAATTCTCTCTCCACAACTGCCTCCACCTCCACCACACCAGTGCTCCTCCTCACCCCAGGACTGAGCTCAAGAATGAAATTCATATCAGCTGCTCAATTCCCCCAGGAGCTTTAGGTGAGGGCTCTGAAGATGGATGCTGCTGCTGCAGTGGCTGCTGCCAGCAGTCCAGACCATGTTCCCTTCTCCTGGATAAAGGAGTTTTCTCACTGACCCTTGAAGCTATCTGGTGTTTGTGGGTTGAGCAATCTGGGAAGTGCTGCTGCCAGTGTCTCCCTGAAACCTGTTCCATGTCCTGCCCCTGCCGTGCTCCACACTTGGTACAATAGACCTTTCCTGTTGACCTTACAGGCTGCCTTGGGCAGGAAATCTCTTTCACTCTGTTATTCTATTGCTTCTGCAGACACGGAATTTGTTTAGAGTCACTTTTACGTGTATTTTGTGGACTATGTGGGGGAGCTTCTGTAGGTCTGTCTTTCCACTCTACCATCTTGGCTCTGCCCCTCATTTCTTATTCTTTATAGCAGCAATACAACAGACAAAAAATGAATAACTGATTTTCAATTATCAGGTTGTCTTTGTGTGTCTTGTCATAGGAACAATTTTTGTTTTTAACTTGTCAGATTTCTTCTGAGTGAAATGATTTAGTCTTGGAATATACACATTTCTTCAGTCAATGACATTGTGTATATAAACAAAACAAAATCAAATATTCTCTTAAGAATTTATATAGGATATGCTGTGGGCCAGTCTCTTTACTACATGTTTTGTTTTGTTTTGTTTTGTTTTACAAATATTGCCTCATGAAGGTGTGACAGGTCTGATGTGTGAAAAAAGGACATTGTACTTTCTTCATGACTGTCCACTGATGTTATAATGGGAGGTTGATTAGGAAAGCTCTGATCCAACCCACTTTAATGAGGTTACAGAATGTGGACCTTTGTCAGAAAGAACTTCTGTCTTGCTGAGAGACATGTGCCATAGCACCATGCACTGATCATACTGAGAACTCTTGACTGATACCCATTTACTAGGGGCTACATCAAAGACAATTTGTGGCTTAGTAGTATCAGGAATGGATTGTTATTAGGGCAGCTGTTCTATTATGACCAAACCATGAGAGGAGATCTCTATGGAGAATGGGGGGCAGAACAAGGTTTCTTTGTCCACCCCAGCTTTCTCTCAGTGGGTTCATGGTATCCTTTTCACCCATTAATGGGTGGTGGTGAATGAGTAAATTAGTCTCAGCCCAGGTGCTCTGGTTGATGCCTAGGGAAAAGGTCATAAAGGGGTTCTCAGGTAGGTCAGGGCAAACAAGACTAGTTCTTTGGATACTTGCTGGGAAAGATCTCACTGGCAACAAGCAGAGAATTGTGCATCAGGCATATTTCAATCAGGTCCAGATAAGACAGAGGTAGATGGCAACAGGGATGGCCTAGGAAGGAGAAGGACACATAGAGTCACTCACCTAACTGTGGGATGGAGTTAGGTGCACTCAGAAATCATGGACCTGTGGCAGGTGGAGAAATGCTCTAGGGACAGGATTTTGGGGTCCCATTCTTATAAGATTCTGGTGAGGGGGTATGGCTTAACTGTTATCTTTACTAACTTGGAATCCTCTCATTAACATATTAATATCATCTCAAAGTTATCAATGCCAGTTTAGGGTTCTTTAATTTATGTAATGTTTCTCTAGCTTCACTGTGCTTATCTGGGTCTTATATGCAACTTGTAGACCTAGGAGCCATTATTGGGACAGAAAGACCATATCGTTGGGTCCAATCTGTCTTCTGTAAATTTAGCATATAGTCTTTGTATATGGCCTTAATTTATGAGGCAGTTTGGGAAAAGTAGTTTCTATGATCCCCTTTACACTCAATTCCTATTTATTTTTACATTTCACTGGCTAATTTTATACCTAATTACTGATGAGGTGGTCAAAGAGACCACAACAAGATACAGTTTCAACCCAGAACCCTTCTCCTCCTATAACCTATAAGGGAAGCTCTAATTTCTTTTGAATTCTTCTGCCTTAGTATTCTTCTAATGCATTTTTCCCCTTTGAAATCCATCAAACTCTAATAAGGGAGCATAAAATTTCTCAAAATTTCCACAAGGTAAACTCATTTGTCTTTCATTGACTTAACTTCCTCTCCAGTCATGTTTCTTATGCCAAGTGTAGGACCTTTGCCTACCTAGTGTCTTCCCTCCTAACTGTCTCTATCATAAAACAATATTGGATTCATCCACTTATCATCATCCCATCCCACATTAAATCCCTATGTGGAAATAGCAGCTTTCCCCAGAAGTATATGGCAGTGGGATCAAATGAAATAATATTTATAAAAATGGCTTAGCAAGTGCCTGGCACATAGCAGAAACCATATAAATGCTTACTCCCCACTCCCATGTGGCTGATCTCAGCTTCCTTGAAAGCTTTTTTATTTCCTTTCTGAACACAGGTTAGCAATGAATGATTGTAAAAAATGGAGGTTTCCAGTCTTAGTCTTATTACTTGAGAATTCCAGAGCTCAGACAATTAATAAGCATTTATTAAGGACTTATCATTTGTCAGGAACTAAACTAAATGTCTGGGATACAATGTTTAAAATTGGGGCATCAACTAATTGGAGGGGAAATATTTCCTTAATATCATGCTTCTCAGAGGAGAAAAAGACTGCTACAAGCATCATGCTACAGACTATGAGCAAAGAAAACCATGCCCTGGCTGCCCAGGAAAGCTGGACATCATCGTGATAATTTCTATGAATTACCAAAATGGTCTGAAGTAATTGAGAATTATCAATTCAGTGGCCCAATTTACTTTTCTGGAGAGTCTAATGAATACAAAGGATTCTTCTGAGTGTGTTCTGCATTTGTTTTTGCATCCCTGTGTGTCTTCTGAATTTTTAGCAGTTTTCATAGTGGAAGAAATAAGTCTTTGTCTCCTACCTGATACCCAGATTTTTCACTGAGCACTTTTGTGGTTGGGAATCCTGTTACTCACATAAGGGGAGATGCTAGTTGTGCTAATCATGCCTCAGCTTTTTTTAAAGATTTCCATGGGGTTTTGCTGTAAGCTTAAGTTGCAGCTTACCTTTCAGTGGATTTAGACCCTACCAGATCAAATCTGGGCCCATGTGAACCCAGAGACTCTTATGGGTGACTCCTTGATAGAGAAGTATAGAACCATTTACCCCTACAACCCAAATGCTCTAATAACCTCTCTCTTACTTCTATTCACTCTTCTTCCTGTTTATTCATTGCCATTTTCCTTCTCATTATTTTGTTCTTCATTTAATATCCTTGCCCACCCTCTTTTTTTCTTATCATCTGTTTCTCCATCTCTTCTTATTGAGAGCAGTGCTTTTCCTCACCTGTTCTTTCATGCACAAACTTAGACATTGTGTATCTGCTCACCTAACGCCTTCTGTGATCTGATTGCTAAGATAAGGACATTTTAATTAGTATGCCTATTGTTGCAGTAGAATTGAGTACAGGACACGTGAAAAGTGTTGCTTTTTGGAAAAAAAAAGTCTCCCAAATGAGTTTATGGAATTGACCACTGGATGATGGTGACTTCCAATAGTGGAAAGCAACCAGTTTTAGATCAGTAATAGCTAAGGGAAAAAAATCTCTGGGCCAGGTTAAAATACATTATAAGAATATTTGTTGAGCTTTTGTTCATACTTTTGAACTCCTAAGGTATAAAAGAAAAATAACTATTAAGGAAATGTGTGAGTGACAGAGACAGTAATAACTATATTTAATCAAAGTATGGATGACTGAAAACAAAAATTCTAAAATTCTTACACCTATAATATCATCTGCCTTCAACTGGCTTATTCAAAATACTTATCTTCCTTAAGAGAGAACATTCTCTGTACCAAGTATAAAAAGCATCACCTCCTTCTTTCTTTTTGGTTTGCTTTATTATGAAGTAAGATGTAGTTTAAGAGCAACTAAGTGGCACATCTTCCTGAAGTCAAATCTGACCTTCAGCACTTATTAGCTCTGTGACTCTGGGCAAGCAAGCGACTTAGCCCTGCTTTGCCTCGGTTTCTTCATCTTTAAAATGAGCTGAAGAAAGAAATGGAAAACCACTCCAGTATCTTTGCCAAGAAAACCCCAAATGGGGTCACAAAGAGTCAGATATAACTGAAAACAACTCAACAATAACAAAGATTTAACTTGACCATTTTTTTGTCAATATTTTTGCTATATTTTCTTCAATGCAAGTTATAGAATTATAAAATATAGAGTTGGAAAAGAGACTTTTGCAAAAAAACGTTCTAAATTGATAATAATTAGAGAAATGCAAATTAAAGCTACTTTGGGGATGCACCTCATACATATCAGATTGGCAAAAATGACAAAATTTTGAAGGTTAAATTGGTTATGGGAAAATAGGTTGGTTGGTATTGTTGGTGGAGGAGAGAATTGGTCCAGTCACTCTGGAAAGCAATGCAGAATTATGGCCCCACAATTACTAAACTCTGCATACCCTTTGACCCAACTGTACTACTGCCATTACTATACTCTTAAAGAAATTAAATAAAGAGGAAAAGGACACATTTACAAAAATACATACAGTGCTTCTTTTTTTGGTAGCAAAAATTGGATGCTAAAGGAATCCATTATTGAGAAATGGCTTGTGGGAAATGTGGGAAGAACCACAAATTGTGGCATATAAATGTAATAGAATGTACTTATGCTATGAGAAATTATGACAGTGACAGTTTTGTGAATATAGACCAATTTCGTGGACCTTTATGAATGGATGGAGAGTAAAGTGAACAGAAGTAGAAGAATTTATACAATAATGACATTAGAATCAGCTTTGAAAATATTTACAAATCTGATCAACATAATTATGGATTACAAATACAAAAGAATGATGATAAACACCAGTTCACCTTCTGATATAAAATTTTAATTAATTAAATTCTGAAATTAAAATTCAGGAGATGTACACTTTCAGACATGATCAATATGGAAAGTTGTTTTGTCAGGCTACTATGTACTGAGGATTTTATTTTTCATTAAAGAAGTATTTGCCCAATGGTAGAAGTGGTAGTGGAAGAGGCAAATTAATTTTAAAAAAAAACTGAGAAAAAAGTAAAGATCAGAAGTTAATAGGCACATATATGATCATTTACCAAAGGGGTGTATTTCATTTTATTGTAGATGTTTTCTTACATGTTACGAATTCTTAATGTCTTTTTATGTTCCTTTTTATGCATAGGAATATCTGTATTTGTTAACAAAATTTATTCTCATCTTCTACAAAATATGTAGACATACATCCAGAGCTGAAAGGAACCTTTTCCATTTTTCTCCCTTCCAACTTTTATTTGAGGAAAAAAAACAAAAACAAAAAGACAAGAAACAAAGTCCTTGTAATAAATTTGACCATGTCCAAAAAATGTCTTATTTGGCTAATTCCATCTCCTCTCTGTCAGGAGATGAGTAGCATATTTCACTGTGGATGCTCTGGAATCGTGATTGAATATTGTATTGTTGACAGTACTTAAGTCTTTGAAAGTTATTTGGCTTTGTAATGTTGTCATTAAATAAATTGTTCTCCTGGTTCTAGTCTATTTTGTATCAGTTCATACAAATCTTTCTAAATTTCTAAGTGAGGCATGAATAAAATCCTGGGCCTAAAGCCTAGGAAAACCTGAGTCCAAACCTTATTACTAGCTGTGTAACCTTGCTCAGGTGACATAGTTTCTGTCTGTCTCAGTTTCCTCAACTGTAAAATTGGCATAATTATAGCACCTATCTCCGAGGGTTGTTGTGAGGCTTAAGTGATCCTCACACAACAGTGCTTGGTACATAGTAGACATTTAGTAAATGTTTACTTCTGTCCTTTCTTTTACTCATTTCATACAATATAATAATATTCTATTTTATCAATATGCCATAATTTGATGCCCAATTGATGGTCATTCCCTTAGTTTCTAGTTCTTTGCCACCACAAAAATATACATATGTTTTTCCAAATGCATCCTTTGCCTCTTTTTAAATTTTCTTTGGGATATTGGCCTGGTAGTATTATCACTGGGTCACAGAGTATGCAAAGTTTATCAACTTTTGGGATATAGTTCCAAAGTGCTTTCCAGAATGACTAGACAAGTTCAGTCTCACATTGAGGGGTCTCTTTTCCTGCTGTTCTTTAAATATTTGTCATTTTCTTTTTGAGGGTCAGTTTTGCTAATCTAGTGGGTGATAGGTAGAACCTTAGAGTTGTTCTCCATTGGTGCTTCAGAGTATCTTTTCATACTGTTATTGATAGGTTGGATATCTTCCTCTTAAAACTGTGTTTCCATATCCTTTGACCATTTTATCAACTGGGGAAGAGCTCTGATATAAATTTTAATCAGATCTTTATATATCTTGGAAATGAGACTTTCATTAGAGAAACTTGCTGAAAAACTTTTGTCTCCAGTTGTTAGAAGGGAACTTCTTTTAACTGATTTCAAAATCTCTATCTCTCTCCTCCCCTCAGTCCTGCCTCATTCCTCTCTCTCTATTCTGCTTCCTATAGTTGTTCTTAAATGAGTCAGTAAGGGCTTGAGGGTGAGTGCTAATGCTTCCAAGTTGTTGCTTGTTATTTAAAAAAATATTTCAACAAATATCTATTGAGAGCTAGGTGTTCTGTTCTAGGTGCTGGGGAATATCTAAAATTTAGAATGGACCTGGTCTCAGCCCATATGGAGCTTATAGTCCAGTAGAGGGATAGGACACATGATTGTAATATAAAATAATACATGACAAATGCATGAGAGAGGGTTAAGCAAATTATTGGATCAGGGAGGGTAGTTATTGCCAACTAGGCAAATCAGGGTGAGCTTTATGGAGATTATGTATAAATTGGGTTTTCAAGAACATGTAGAAATTAGATCAAGTAGACAAGAGGTGCTTCTGGACATAGGAATAAGTATCAGCAAAGGTCTGAAGATCAAAAGTGATCAGTATATATGGAAGGCATAATACAGTTTGACCAGACTACGATATGTGGAGGGAGGATAGTAGTAATGAGGTAAGTTGGAAAGAAGGTAGAGCATCTTAAATGCAACTAAGGGATTGGAATATTGCTCCTTAGGTTATAGGAAGCCATTGTAGGGTTTGAGATAGTCAGATCTAGCAAAAGGAACACTGAACCTTGGTTGAATCCTAGGTTTGAATACTTGCTAACAGTTACCCTTATGCAACTTATAATCTCTTCCAACCTCCTCTTCTTGAATAAAAAAGGAATAATAGTGCTTAAAAACCTACTATCTAGGATCGTTGTGAGGAAAGTGCTTTGCAAACCTTGATATATTTTATGAATCTAAGGAATTATCATTGGATCATTGGAGCTAGAAGAGACCTTAATGGTCATATAACCTAACCCTTCACATTTTACAAAGAAGTAATCTGAGATCCAGTAAGGTAAACTGATTTTTCTGAATCAAGGTCATTGAGGTATTAAGAGTTGAGCACATTTTAGGTTCAATGTTCTTTCTCCTACACCATGGTAGCTCTCCTAAACTTAGCATGATGGCTTTAGGAATTGGCAACACCTGAATGTCAAGCAGAAGAATGACATAACCCAATTTGTATATAAGGAAGATTTGACAATGGTGTGAAGAAATAGAAGTTTGAACATTTATTAGAAGGTGATTGTAAATATCCAGGTTTGTGGTCAGGAGTGACTGTTAGTATGATAAGGGCAGTGAGAATAGTGAGAAGGGGACAAATGCAAGAGATCTGGGAGAGAAAGAATATAGAGTTGTTAGTATTTGATTGGATATGAGAGGAGAGTGAGAGGAAAGTCAAGCATCAAGGTTTAGAACACAAAACAGAGGAAATGGAGAAGTTCTGATAGAAACTGTAAACTCAAGGTAATAAAGATAATAATAGCTAGCATTTACATTATGCTTTAAGGTTTGCAAAGTGCTATACAAATATCTGATTTTTTTCCTCTCAAATATTGGGGCAGGTGGGTGCTGTTAATATTTCTATTTTACAGATGAGGAAACTGAGGTAAAAAGAGTCACAGTGACCTATATGACTAGTATCATACAGTTAGTAAGGGCAGTTAGGTGGCACAGTGGATAGAGCATCAGGCTTTGAATTAAGAAGACTCAGCTTTATGAGAGTTCAAATCCAGCCTCAGACACTTACTAGCTACGTGACCCTGGGCAAGTCACTTAACCCTTTTTCCCTCAGTTCCTCATCTGTAAAATGAACTGGAGAAGGAAATGGAAAACCATTTCAGTATCTTTGCCAAAAAATACCCCAAATGGGCTCACTAAGACTCAGACATGACTGAACAACAAGAAATATAACTAGGAAGTATCTGAAGTCACAGCAGGTCTTTTTTAATTCCAGGTTCAATGTTCTATCCACTGTGTGGAGACAAGGATGATAAATTTGTTTCTGGAGACACTGAATTTATAGTGCTACTTGTTTTGGTAAGTCATTTTCCAGTCATGTATGACTTTGTCACCCCATTTGGGCTTTTTCTGGCAAAGGCACTGTAGTAGTTTGCCATTTCCTTCTTCAACTCACTTAACAGATGAAGAAACTGAGGCAAATAGGGTTAATTCATTTGCTCTGGGTCACATGGCTAGTAAGCGTCTGAGCCTGGGTTTGAACCCATGAAAATGAGTTGTGATTTCAGGCCTGGCACTCTATGCACTATGATTCCACCTAGCTATAGAACCTAGCGGTTCCTGTTGTATGTCCAAGTAACAATGTCTCATAAGAAGCTGAGATTGGACCTTGTGAAAGGTGTCAGATATATTTGGGAGTAATTTGTGCAGAGATAAGGATGGAAGCCATGAAATAAATGAGATTGCCAAGGAAGAGATGACAGTCTGGAAAAGTACTTTATAGTAAGAAATACTTATTGTAAGTAAACAGGAAGGAAAAGGAAACCCAGACGTGGTCAGAGAAGTAGGAGCAAAGCCTACTGGTCTTGGAAGGGTCTTGGTGGGTGGTGTTGGAAGCCAGAAGTGAAGTGAATCAGAAGAAAATGATAGTGTTAGTTGCTACTGAGAAGATATATATATATATATATATATATATATATATATATAGATAGATAGATAGATAGATAGATAGATAGAAAGATAGATAGATAGATAGATAGATAGATAGATAGATTAGATAGATAGATAGATAGACATAGATATAGATATAGATATATATATGAGATCTGAAAGATCAGGAGGCTTTTATGGTAAGCAAATCTATAGTAGTAATACAGTATAGTCTTCATATACAGTAATATAATAACACAGTACATTCTACTATACTATAGTAGTGACGTATATTCTTCTATTACATCGATATTGTGAGTTAGATTAGTGTATTTATATCTTGAGAATCTTGACTTAAAGAGGCTACATGGATGGGATATTTTTACTTTAAGGTTTCAGTGAGAATTGTGTCCAAATAATCAAAGACAGAAATCTGACCTGGCAGATTCACCCACTTCCCAAATACCAACCAAGTAGATCCATGAGGATTTCTTATTCTATGAAAAATGTATAATTTGGAAGCTCTCTAACTCTTTTCTCTGGGCTTCTCTTTTCTTATCCAAAGTGAAATTCACAAACTTAGGAGGCCTCATTATAATAATACCTTCCTAACAATTACACAGTTCAGGTGATTCATTATCTGGAGGCACTGATTCATGCCATTGTCGACTGCAATTGGAAACCCATGCTGGTGGCCTGTAACTTTGAGCTGTAGACTATGCAAGTCACCTTTTTTTTCTGCTTGCATTTCCCATGTTCTCATTTGTTCTATATGCAGACCTAATTTATTATATAAGTTTTTTAAGTATACAGTACAGATGAGACTCGAAGTATGAATTTGTCTTAGTTTGCCTGAGTCATTACATTAGTTCTTCAATGGGAATATGTTCATCATTTTAAAAAGCCTACTTGCATGTGTAACCATACTAACTGCTATATACTATACAATTCTGAGCAAAAATAGGGAAGTGATCATTTTCTACTATGTTCTCCCAGATATGAGTATGCCTGAGCAATATCATGGCGTGATGATATGATGCTGAAGATCATAGACCTCAGTGAATCTGGGGAGGGAGGGAAGAAGTAGCTATATAGTACCTTCTATGTGCCAAGCACTATGTTAAGCACTTTACAAATATCTTATTTTGTCCTTACAACCTTACAATGTAGGTGCTATTGTTATTCTAATTTTACAATTGGGGAAACTGAGGCAAACAGAGTGCTTAAGTGATTTGCCCAGGGTCATCCAGCTAGTAAATATCTGAGGTCAGGTTTGAATTTAAGTCTTGCTGACTCCAGGCCTCATGCTCTGTATACTATACCATCTAGCTGCTATCCATTTTAACCTCCTCATTTCACAGAAGAGGAAGCTGAAGCCCACAGACCTTAAATGTCTTGCCACAGTCACACAGATAGTAATTTGAAACTAATTCCTCTAGCTTTCAAGCTATTCTTTTTCTTACTGTAC